>NW_020312370.1:0-263983 GCF_002999335.1 Cyclospora cayetanensis | reverse complement strand
TTGTGTAAGGTGGTGGGGGTGTTGCCTTTTGCTGCTGCGACGGCGAGTGTTTCTTTTGTTTCTGCTGTTGCTGCTGCGACGGCGAGTGTTTCTTTTGTGTCTGCTGTTGCTGCTTCGAATCCTTTGGCTGCTGTGGTGGTGGCGGTGATGGTGGGGGTGTTGCCTTTTGCTGCTGCTGTGGTGGTGGTGGTGATGGTGGGGGGGATGCCCTTTGCTGCTGCTGTGGCTGCGGCGCAGGTGGGGGCATCTGTTGCTGCTGTGGTGGTGGTGGGGGTGTTGCCTTTTGCTGCTGCTGTTGCTGCTGTTGCTGCTGCTGTGGTGGGGGGGGGGGTGTTGCCTTTTGCTGCTGCGACGGCGAGTGTTTCTTTTGTTTCTGCTGTTGCTGCTGCGACGGCGAGTGTTTCTTTTGTGTCTGCTGTTGCTGCTTCGAATCCTTTGGCTTTGCTGCTGGTACGGAGTGCGCCGTGTCTTGTTCCGCCTTCTGGGGTTGCTCTTGCGGTCGGACGCTCTCTCGCGTCTCCTTAGGCGAGCGACTCGCATCCTGCCTATCCTTGTGGTCCCCGTGTCTTGGAGGCAGGGCATATGGGGGTTCTTCTGGCCATACCGCCACTTCTTCCAAGTGCTTTAGCTCCTCTGCCTGGTCTTTCTCGTCTGCCTCTCTGTCCTCTGGTTCTTCGTCTTCGTCCTCCTCTTCCCCTTCTTCGTCATCCTCATCTTCATCTGCCGCGAAGATCGCGAAGTGGCGCTGCAGGTCTATGTGGCCGTCTGCTAGCTCGTCTGCCGAAGCCTGCTGATGCTGCCTCCCTCCCTCCAACACATCTTTCAGCATTGCCAAGATGTCCACCCCCCCCGCCACATTGGTAATCGCGTGGTCAGTGAGCTCCTGAGGTTCCCCTTTTCCATCCTGCT
Source organism: Cyclospora cayetanensis (assembly GCF_002999335.1). Lineage (NCBI taxonomy): Eukaryota > Apicomplexa > Conoidasida > Eucoccidiorida > Eimeriidae > Cyclospora > Cyclospora cayetanensis. Next base: position 263,074 of record NW_020312370.1, on the reverse strand, counting down.
GAACTAGCACATGGCCTTCCGGCTTATCTTCCCCGTGCCACACCTTCTCTTCCAGCACCTCTCCCCCTTCGCCAATCGTTCGCGAGCGAATCACAACGATTCCCCGGCCTAGTATCGGTGAAGGCAGGGGGAGGCCTCCAAAGGGGCCCCCAAAACCCATCAGCGTGCCTACACCACCGCCCCCTATACCCCCCATAAGCAAACTGGGAAGAAGCGATTCCGATAAGACTTCTGCTGTCGCGGCTGCCTTCTTCAGACGTAACTCCCGAGAAGTCCAAGGCTCCACTACAACCACACTCCACAATCGGCCCAAGGTAGGCTTCCCCCTGCAGCAGCACCAACAGCAACAGCAACCGCCGCAGCAACATCGAACGGCATGCAACGCTAGGGTGCAAAAACAACCAATGGAGCAAATCCAAAAGCCTTGACGGTAAGAGAGACAGAGAGCGAAAGAGATAGAGAGATAGAGAGAGATAGTGAAAGAGACAGAGAGAGAGAGTGAAAGAGATAGAGAGAGAGAGAGATAGTGAAAGAGATAGAGAGAGAGAGTGAAAGATATAGAGAGAGAGAGTGAACGAGATAGAGAGAGAGTGAAAGAGATAGAGAGAGAGAGAGTGAAAGAGATAGAGAGAGAGTGAAACAGAGAGATAGAGAAATAGCCAGAGAGACAGAGACAGAGAGACACACAGTTAGAGGCAATTTGCAGCCAGAGAAGCGCCAGATTAAGTCAACCCACGAACGCTATTTGGGAAATGGAAGAAATATTTGAAGAGAGAAAAAGACTTCTCGAGATAGAAAGAGATTAAGAATTGCTTACCGTCTTCCTAATTCGTGGAGCGTGGCTTCAAACCGAACTTTATCCCCAGGACTGAGCTTGACAACTTCCGCGGCAAGGGTTCTGTCGAAAGCAAGTGCCAAGTCTGCACCGTCTCCCTTCATGCCTTCTTCTTCCTTCCGCAGCGCCTCCAGCTCAGACAACAGACTATGGGGATCTTCATTGTCTGTTTCTTCTGATTCTGGAAGCAGAGGGGCCTCTTCCTTGCGTGCTGCAGCGGTGCTTAGCGTAGGATTCATCGCTAGGAAGAGGAAAGCAGGAGAGGCGGCAAAGAAGCCCTCCTTAACCTGCTTGACGAGACCTTCCCACTGGACCGTTCGCAGTGCAAAGCTCTCCCTGAAGTTGGCTGCTGCCTGCAGTGGGTTTCCCAGCTGAGAGCGGTGTCCACATAAGGATACGAATTCTTGCCAGCTCAAGGAGGTTGATTCGCCTAAGGATCCTCAGCACACACATGCACACACATGCACACACACACACACACATGCACATGCAGAGTAGAGAGGATATGTGGTGGCGATGGTGGAGGGGTGCTGCTTAAAAGCCGATATACGTGTGCCGCGCGAGATACACGAGGCAAAGATCAAGAGATGATACGGTGGAGGAAGCAAAAATTAAGACACGCATGCATACATACGCACTGTAAAGGTGCAGTAGGCAAATCAAGAGGCAGCTGTAGAACGCTCTTGGGAAGGGGGGAGGAGGAGGGGAGAGGATTTAGGAACCATCGGGAGAAAAGCGAAGGAAAGCTCGATGAAAGCGCGCGTGCGAATGCATCTTTCTGACTAACCCTTCGTTAAGTATTGTAACGTTGAATCGAAAAGGCCACCCCTGAAAAGGTGGCAGAGGAGGATGACTGCGAAAAGGGCTGAAAAGCAAATGAAGTATCGCCTCGTGAGCACCACGGCACAGCTCCCGCAACGCAGTGTCAAGACACCATCTCTCCCTGGGAAGGGGCAAGCAACACGAGATCGGCGGTAAACTAGATTTCTGCAGTGTGGGCACTCGTGGACAGCATCCTGCACACAATATCACACGCGTGCAAGAAGAAAACAGATTTTTCAAAGCAAGCATTCGCGAAAAAGCATGCAGTCACTCACATCCAAGCTGACTGAGAAAACTGAGGCATCGCAGGTGGTGCTGCCGCGGCTCACACCAACGCTGCTACAGCCAGCTTTGGGGGTAGCGAGATGGGGCGTTGCCGTACAACGCCCGCAGGGAAAGAGCAGCCAGCTGGCTGTTCGTAGACAGAAAAGGGAATATGTCTTTCTGACGTACTCGAAGAGCCACCCAGAGCAGAGGGCCCAAACAGAATCCTATCCAGCCAAGAAAAATAAAGGAAGCTATGCAAGAGGATATCCCTAGACAGGACCGCTTGAAGCGCACAGTTGTTGTGATGGCCTTGCTGCAGTGAGGACAAAGCGTTTGCGTAGGAGACTCCCCGTAGGCTTCATCCTGCTGCGGAGATTGGCTGTGCGTAGGGCCCTGCGAGCCTCCGCAAGTCTCCTTTACAAGGCCTCTAGGCGCCCCCACAGGGTTCACGCTGGTTCCAGCCTTCATTGGATCGTGGTACACAGGGAAACGCGCTTCAGCAGTCCCCGACACCTACGAGAGAGAAAGAGAGAGAGCGAGACTTGCCTGAGCTGTTGATCCCCGTTCCTCCTGTACGCCCTCTCGCGGGCTGAAGCGTCGCCTCTATTTTGGATTACCAGTTACTTGCGCGTGTCTTCTCCGCACCCGCCAACCTTCCGCGATCGCGCGGGGCCGCTGCAGCCTTCTCTCAATCTTGAGCCTCGCTTTACTGCCAAAACGCGGGGAAAACGCAAAGGGCGGGGAGGGGTGTGGAGTTACGCGTAGGCAGTGGAGGGAGCGCCACCCGTGGCGCAACACCAGTGGTGAGCCAAAATGCAGTTATCACGAGTTCCTGGGATAACTTTGTACGCCAATCTGAGCAGCAAGCAATGTAAACAATAACGATCAATGTGGAGCCAGCCGGTTTCCCAGGTCGGCTGCTTACAGCCGGAGCTGGCAACCCTCCTGGGCCCTGTTGCATGTGCAGTCGGAGGCGCGGGTTTTCGCTAGGGTTAGGACTGCGGTGGAGGGGGAAAAGGGAAACTTTGAAGGAATTTGTGAGGGTCAAAGTGCCGAATTGGAGCTTTTTTCGCTGTGTTGTCTTGTGTGTTTAAAAACATCCGCCCCGTAGGAGGCAGGACAACGGGCTACGGGGAGCGGCTACGAGTAAACTGCATAAGCACAACATCTTTGCAAACTAAAAGCTAAGTCTGCGCCCACATCTCGTGTTTTCATTCATGTGTTGGCTCTATAGACGCTGCTCTATAGGCCTCCTCTGCTATATCGAGGGAAGACTCATGCATGACTGTTACCTTGGGGGGCACCCAGAAACCCCCTTCCCCGTAAAATACAAGGCTGAGGGGTCCAAAAGTCCTAAATTCAAAGGAAACCCCTGGTCTAACCAAAGGGGGTAGGGCTTTACGCGGCATCCTCAGGATAAGCACAGAATGGCTACTTGACACCCGTCTGGCAGTGCCCTAGTTGTGTCCAGCCATGTAGCGAGTGGGCTACACCAGAACACTTTCTGGTAAAATAGTTATATTAGCTAAGAGCTATTACACAACCGACAAATAGGTTCGATCGTTCGTATATTTTGCTTGTTCCAGAGCACTGTTAGCTCGATGGAAGAAAAGGCAAAGTGTGCGCTTGTGTACTAGAAACTATTTGAAACTAGCTGAGAATGCTCGGAATGCTAAGAAGCTGCACCTACGCACGCCCGAGATGTACCTCGCACCTGATATCGGTACCTTTGAGGGGCGCGGACAGAAGGCTGTGGGAGCTCCTTTTCTAGGAAAAAACTAGTAGTCTCTACCTTACATGCAACGAGTCTAATGTTAGGTGTCTCCCTGAAGAGACTTGAGGTCGAGCGCTATATCTGATAGCACTCCATGGCTTGATCAAGCTGTAGTCAGCTTACTGACTGGCGGTGAATGCAGCGGAGTGTCAGCCTTCCCTACAACAGTGTACTTGTATTGATCACGCAATATTGTGATTCAGCGATCCGGTTTCGTCTGACAACAAACAGAAAGGACACTCCGGAGATTGGATTTGACGATGGCAAGGCGCCTGTTGTGGTGGACGAGGCCAGCCTGCAAGCCCATGAGCCCAGTAGCCCAACACTGGGTGGGAAGGCATAGTTTGTAAGCCGATGGGGTTTATGGATGCGTTGATGAAGTTATACAGGCCGAAAGAATATGAAAGCTGCAAGGATGAGCAAGTACTTAAAACATCGTGCCAGCCGGTTGTAGCTGTACCTCCCTTCCTACCGAAAAGATTCAGAACAGCTAGTGTTACCTGCGGCGTTTTTGGAAGAGAGCCCCACTTTAACAGTGGCTCCACTCGTGTGAAGCAAGTCACCTGCAATGAAAAAGTACTACAGATCAAGCTTCCATCCATGCCCTGACTCATATATCTTTGATCAGATAAACTCAACGGCAAGCCTTAGAAGTATTGAGGAAGGTCAAGCGTAGAAATCTACAAATAGATTCGTCTATTTAGAACTCTGGATTTCGAACCACAAAAGCCAAAACTTCGACAAACAATGCACGATCAGTGGATAGTTTTAGTTCTAATGAAAGTGTCACACTAGGTGGTCGCAGGATGGGCAGCGCCTCAGCAATTAAACAACCGACTGGTGTGCCTCTTGCAATCGATGTACTGCTGGAGGTTTCATGAACAAATAAGCGCAGCTCCTTTATCTTTGGACAGGAGGAACAGCCAAATCGAAATATAAAACATATGAAGTCGGGGACTTTGCCGAACGACCACTGTCACAGTCTAAGGTATAAGAGGAAAGAAGCCATACAGAACCTGCTTCCAACGCACCTCGAGGCAGCTCCCCAGCATCGCATCCGCTCGTATTGTGCAAGATGCAGCTATATAATCCAGAATTACAAATGCATGCAAAAAGCCGAATTGCTTGGGAATTGCGACTGAGAGCTAGAGAAGCAAGCTGCTTGCCTAAAAACAAACTGCAGATGGGAACCGCCACTGCACAAGTCAGAACTGCGCCCTACTTGCACGATCCATCTCAATGTGGAACCCGTCCACCATGATGTAACCGCTGGTATGCCATGTGCGACCCAACGGAAGGACTCATGCGTCCAGAGCTGCGCACTGTAGGCTAATGCGCCAGGAAGCTTCTTGAGAGAATCATCTCTTGGGTTCCTCAGCAACGCTTATATTATTAATGGTGGAGAGTCAGTACCTCAAGATGATGAGGCAGGGTTATCATGAGTGCGGCTCGCCAGTGCGTACAGGCAAACTGGGCATGCACCCCTTCTTCCTGGGCCTGCAGCTATCCTCAAATACTAATTCTAGTAAATCTCCAGCCAGAAAACAGCAGGAGAGAGCAAATATCAAGGAGGAGTTAGCGTATGTGCTACACAATGTCGAGCTGCTGGTAGGCTGGCCACCTGGTCGTCCAGTCTACCATATTGAATTAATAACCGGTTTTGCCCCACGCTAAGTTCCGAGCTATCGGAAGCCTCCACAGCTTTAAGTAGAAACTGGATGTCAGGAGGTTTATTTCCAATAACTGGCGAAGTGCAGGAATCGATCAGCGCCTTTGACCAACCAGGTGCTAATGCTAAAAACGGTACCGAAGACAGCTCATGTGTGTTCACTTTGAACACATGAACGAAATCACTGTGGAACAGATCCTCCTATGTCTTAGAATGACAAATTTAATAACTTACTACACGCATCAACAGTCTGCTCGGCATATGTCTCCACAAATGCCTTCATATAAATGCCCGTTCATCCTGATATGATGCACAAGGCGGCGTTACAAACCGGCACTAGCATACATGTATGCCTCCTGGGCTTCAAACCCACCAGCTCAACTGCAAAGTTCAAGATAGTAAGCCTTGTCATGAAACTTCCAGGGAGGCGTGGATAACTGTCTATATGAACAACTCGTTGGTATCTTGCCGAAACGTTTAAGAACACCTAGTAAACCTACAGCGTGCGTTTAAGCTATGCGGAACAAGCAGTGCTATAAGAAGACGCGCAAACGTTGTTTCCTTTGAATGAGTCATATTGTGCTCATGGAATTTCTCAATTCGACCACAGGAAATATGCAGACCTGGCAACCATGGAAGCGACAAAGTCATGACCTTTACCTTTACCCACCCGAAAGGACATTGGAAAGTCTAGATGTTTGCACCTTATTGCAGGAAGTTCATTTCTTCAGTTACTCTTATCGCTGATTCTTCAATTGGTTTACGCAAGAAAACGCAATCTAGAACCTGGAAAGAGGAGGCAGATGCCGAAGCCAGGACGCTTATGGACCTCCTTACAACTATGGTATGTGCATTTTACGCTTGTAGACGTCAATGCTTCCCACCAAATGATTTGAGTGATGTATCGCTGGGGTTTTCGCTCTTTAACGGGCTACAGATGCATCTTATAATTGCCTATTTTCCTCACTGCTGTACTGAAACCGGGCAGCGGTATCGATTGCGAGAAGAAAACCTTTGTGAGGTTCAGTGAAATATGTAGAAACGCCGGCAGTGTTTATGTGGATGTCATTTAGCTATCCAGATCGACCATCTGTACTTAGTGTAGCCTACGAAGAGACTTCATGTCTGATAATCCTAGAGCTGTTTGCTGGTTTGGAAGCCACCTGCAATACGACGTCATGGTGAACGTTATTGGGGGGATCATCAGTGTAGTCGCTGATGCCCTGTCGCGACGCCGAGCGGTTATTTGTTTTGCAGCGCAACCCCTCCTTGGCATGATGGCTCACGAAGTGTAACAAAAATCGTAAGTGTCATGTGTCCTATACCCGTGCATCCACAACTATATTCAAAGTTGAAAGAGGAATAGAATAAAGCATTGCCACGTTAGGGATGGCCTGCTGTTATTGACAACAAAGCAGGGAATCCGTCTCTTGTACCTTCCGACTTCAGTCCACAATTCTGTCTCAAAAAATTACATATAATTCTTTTGCGCGACAAAAGGATGTACACAACGGGAAAATCCTCGCGATGGCCCGGGATGCTTCCCGTACCAGAGGAGCGCTCTGTCATGTCCAGATTGTCAGCAGCTGAAGCCGCGCAGAAGCAATTATTCTTAACCTAGGTTTTTTAAGTTCCGTTCGACTTCTGGAGAGATTAGGACATTTCTTACTATGCATCTTATTGGTTTATCACCGTGAGGTCAAGGATCATGATAGAATCTATGTCGTTGTCGACATGCGCAGAAAAGATGCTCATTTTTTTGATTCCTTGCTCCAGCTCTCTCATGGCGCACAAAGTCGTTCGCTGGATTTCATCTTATAACCAAAAGCTCGAAGGATTCCTTAGAAGCATCATTACCGATGAAGATAAGATGTTAGTCAGTGCGTTCTGGCTCGCCTTCATGACGCATGTACTCACTGACTGCATCATAAAGCATTGCGAACCACTCTCAGGCACAAAAGCAGACACTACACACCAACTGAGCACCTCTGCAGTACCTGCGATTCTTGGCCAACAAAAGCTCTGTAGCTCAGCTTGAGTTTCTTCCTGGTGCTGTATGGGTTTATAGTCCAACAGTAAACACGTTTACCTGCTGCCCTCCCAACTCCCAGATCTACGCTGAGAAGGCCATTGACCTGAGCATAAAACTGGTGGTCTGGGGAAAGCAGTCAATTTCATCGTCGAAAGGACTCATAGAACAGCTGGCTAGTGTACGTGAATGTATGCACATAGCTCAACAAAGGCTTGCACAAAATAAGGATAAGCAGCGTTCTCCTGTGTATTATAGGCTGAAGATTTGGTTTTGGTTGAGTGGTAGGATTTACGAAGTGCACCGGAAGGTGGGCAGACAAAGAAATTGGCAACCAGATGGCAGAAACTAACTGCCACCCACTAAAATACACTGGCTTTCCTTACTCCAACGACTGCCCTAAGTCTTTTAAGGTGCAATAGAACCATTTTCTAATGACCTAAAGAATTTTGAAGACCTGCCGGAGTACGTACGCACTTTGCCTCACAGGCAAACCATCCTTATTGAGGCCAGAGATTCTGAGCGGGCCGTAGAAGTGCTGAATTTTGGCCCTTGTGAGCGCCGAGGACACACTAGACACGAGACTTAGTGATCTGAGGTGTTGGATACCAACCTCAGCGGTTGACGGAGGAGTACGCACAGGCCTCACTCCTTGCGAGAGAATGTATGGCTCTGTCTGGCCACCAGCATTAGTCGCCATGAACAGCACTCCACGGTCTAGCGCACGCCCTGCTGTAAATAAATAGTTTTATCTATTGCGCGTTGCGTTGAAGTTATCGGTTATTATTGTTCTACAGTTGGACGTATGCAGAAGACACTATCAGTCATGACGTCCCCACATTCTTCCTTTGGCATCTTCAGTATACTATGCTGCGTGTATCAGCTGTATTCGCATGCATAAAGTGCTCTAACGGGCACGGAAACACTGATGAACTAGTGCGTATCTTGGTTCGCTTTACGAATTTTATCGTCTCTGCTGCCTTCTAGCAGGAGACCCATACATTTCAGCCCTCTGGCGATACCGAGCCAATGAGCCGCTGCGGTCATGTTGATCTGGTCCGCGTTTGGTGCTGGCTTATGTGCTTGGCTTTCTTCCTGTTGATTTCACATTACTGGTTGACAAATACACATGTTTTCCAATCTACACTATTTTCGACTGCCTGCCTGGGGAGTGGTGACAAGGCGGGAACTCTTCTGCAACCCTAAACGCAGCTAGTCTCAATGGGTTGGTACGGAATAGGCGGGCGCGTTTTAAAATGAAGCGGTGGAAGTCGGCCTGGGCGGGGGAAGCGGGCGGGTGAGGGGGCAGGAGTATTGGGGTAAGCTACACTTCAACACTCTCTTTTATACTTGTCGTAATATCAAAGGGTTGTTAGAAGATATACGAATTGTTGTCTATTGGTATCTCCCTGTTTATTGCCTAGTTCTGTTAGCTCGATTCATGAAAGTGCTCTGTTGTCTAGGTGTGCTCTGGTTGCGATGTGCAGCTATCTTTAAGAAGCTCGAGGTGCTTAGAGGGTGTAGATGCGGCATCCCTCTTGTTAAGAACATTGATGGGGCGCGCCGGGGAAAAAGAGGGGAGATACCTGTGAGAAGAAAAACTTTATGAAGTTTGTGTTGAATACGGAGTTAAGTGTCTTTCCAGGTAGACAGATGGTCAGCCCTCCTTCAGGAGTCGCCATTCACTTTGGTTCCGCGACCTTCGGCCTTGCCTCCCTTTCTTGGGCTTTTCTTGGCACTCCATTGGCGATGAAGACACGCATTAAGCACTGAACCACTGCCTCCTTACTGAGTGCAGTCACACTCCCGGATCCTCACATAGGGCTCTACATCTTCCTATTTTAGCTCTGCGCCCCTCTCCCCGAGAGGCTACTCTGCGACGACGGAGTTCAGCGTTTCAAAGTGTGTGATTAGACCCGGGAGCTCGTGACTAATTCAGCTGCTGGGTTACTGCTTTATAGGCTTCCAAGTCCAACCCTTTCCCGAATCCGTAATCCAAACCTGTATAGCTCATTGATGTTGTCCCTTTACGTGAGTAAACGCCAGATTATCGGCCAGCTGCTATCCCCATCCTTGTGCCCTACTAATGCAACGAAGAATGCCACGCAGATGGACTCTGCTGCCTGTCCTGCCATCTATTTGGCTATCTACTTAGCTTCCTAGTTCACCCGCTGGCTAGTCAGTCATAATTAGCAGTCCCCCGCGCTTCCAGTCAACGGATGCGAGAAGAACACTACCCTGTAGGTTTTCCGTCATAAAATTCCCTGCAAATCCCAAAATATTTTAAATTGCACACACCTCATCGCTACAGCGAATAATTTGCGGGCCGCTGCTGCTGTTGCTGTGTATATTCCAGGTGCAGCGGTTCGTCAAAGGACTGCTGCTGCTGCCGGCGGTACGACTGCAGGGGCAGCCCTGTTCGCTGAGAGGCAGACGCTTCTTGTGGCGGGTGAGGTCGCTGTTGTTGCTGCGGCGAAGAAGACCAATAGGGCCACAGTGGAGGCGCTTGTTGTCCCTGCGGCTCCATCAGCAAGTGCTGCTGCCTTTGCATGAGTTGCTGCTCAATGCCCAAATAGTGCTGGCGCTGCAGCACATGCTGATGCTCTGATGGGTTCATCAGAAAGAACTCGTTTTGATGCAGCTGTGGCGTGTGCAGCTGTTGATGATGCGGCTGCGCAAAGAGTTCGGTGGGGTGAACCAACATCAACTGCTGTGGCTGCTGGTTACCGACGCCACCGTGTGTTGCTGCTTGCAGCGACTGTTGTTGCTGCTGTTGTTGCTGCTGTTGTTGCTGCTGTTGCTGTTGCTGCTGCATCTGCCAAAGTACGTGCTGGTCCTGTAGTAAGATGGATTCCAAGGTTTCCGAGCTGTGGAAGGGGACCGCAGAGCAGCTTCCGCGGTGATTTCCTCCTCCGCTTTGAGAGGTGAGTTTGCCATCAACTTCTGGTGCTGTTGGGGCCGCTGTAGAGAGGGCACCGTCAGTTACGTGAGAAAAGGAGTTTGTCTGTTCGCTGGGGAACATGGCAGCGGTGTGCTGCGGGAGATAAGAGGCCCTCAGATCGTTACTTCCTGCAATCGATAGGCATCCATGGGCCTGCGGTAGGAACGAATGGGGGTGGTGCTGTTGCAGATGCAATGAAGGCGGAAACGAAGGATACTGCTGTTGCTGGAGGGGGTGCTGCTGCTCACTCTCTGAGTAACCCGGCCACAATGTAGCAGCAACCGGCTCTGGCGCATACATCGCCTGGGGGTCTTCTGATGCTGCGATTGCTGCTCCTGATGCTGGTGGTGCTACGCTTTGTGAGCTCGCGTCAGAAGGGAAGCCAGATACACAAAAAGACGGTATTGCCAGACTTTGGCGTGTGTTGTGTGTGACCGCGTTTGGGGGCTGGTGCCGCTGCTGCTGCTGCCAATAGTGCGACGTGGCTGGAGCATCGGCAGCAGGAGCTGCTGCTGCCGAGTGACAGCTTGCACTGCTGCCTGTCGTATCATGCTGTGGATAGTATAGGAGTTGCAGAGAGCTATCATCGTCATCATTCGCAGCAGCAGGTATAGGAACGGGGTTGGTGTCGGTGAGCATCCCTTGTTGCTGGCGAGACATGCGAGATGCCGGAGTGTCTGGAGAGGGGGTAATCCACCCCGCGAGCGGCAGCTGCTGCTGTGACTGGTGAAGTCTTCGTGTAGCAGCTGCTGCAGCAACGGCCTCCCGGCGTATCCTGGCCCCTTCTCGGACGTGGTGCAACACCGCGGGCGCAGTGTTGCTCTTCAGCAGATCTCTAAGTGCGGTGCTGCTTTTATGCTGGAGGTGTTCTCGCCGCTGCTGCAGGGTCTGCTGATTCAAATGAGGGCGCTGCCTTTGCGGGATATCTGGGAGCACGAGGGAAGAGGCCCCCATGCGGGAACGCGTGGTTTGAGAGAGCTCCTTGTTTGGTGGGGTAGGGTTCCTTTGCTGGGCAATGGGGGGCAGGCTGCTGAGTTTTTGTAGGCTGCTGAGACGCTTCCAGGCCTCTAGACGTTCGCCTTCCAGCTGCTGCCGCACCATAGAGTTCTTCTGGCGGAGCTCATCTCTGTAGGAGGGCAGCTCGACGAGGCTCTTAGACCTGGGAGGCATGCGTCTAGCCAAGCGTTGCGGCTGCTGTTGCTGGCTCCAAAGCTGCTGCTGCTGTGGTGGTAGCGGCAGCTGCGAATGATTCTGTCGCAGCAGAGGTCGTAAAGAGGCTCCCATAGAATGGGGAGGCCCTACTCGCACCGCAGGAACAGCGATTGCAGCTGTCGATTCTCCGAAAGACAGTGTTGCGCGGCAGGGAAGGGCGCCCGAGGGGCAAGCTCCAGCAGCAATGAGAGATTTTCGCGGGTCTGCTGATACTGCCGTCACTCTGGAAACAGCTTCTTGTCGGCTGCATGCAGCTCCTGCTACTGCTGGCGCCGACTTCGTGCCGGGGAGGATGTACGCGATGCCGCTGCTGAGGGCACTAAGAACGGCCCCCGAACCCCTGTGACCGAAAATGCAGCCATGTTGCGCGCACATATCATGAGACATTCGCGATACCTGTGCATTAGGCAGCTACTAATTAGACCTCTTTTAAGCCACACACACACACACACACACACACACACACACACACAGGGCTAGAGTGCAAGCCGTCAATGTCGCGCAGGCCTGGCTGGCTGTAGAACCAGCTCGCAGAAGAAGGCACCGCGAAAAAACTGTCCAGTATAATCACATGAGTCTGACGATATCGAATACGCGAAAAAACAAAAAGCAGCACTGTGCGCAGTAAGACAGAGGGTACTACGACTTTCAAAGGGACGCGGTAACGGCTGTTTTGCCGCGATTAAGAGTGCCGATATTTGTACCTGTCGATGCGGTCTAGAAGGCTTTCCATCACGGCAGCCCCCTGTCCATCTGCAACCCTTTCTGCTGCTTCCGCCGCTCTTGCTGCTGCTGCCTTGGCTGCTCCCTCCCCGGCGCTTGCCAGATGTCGTAGCGTTAGGTGAAGGCCTGCAGCGGCTACATCTCGAGCTGCGGCAGCAAACGACCTGCCCCCGCTGGCGGTACTGGGGTTTGCAAGAGTAGCCTGCCACAGTTGCTTGGCCTCTTCAGGCTCCTGCTGCAGCTGAAAAATCTGAGCAGTGCCGCTTGGAGAGGCGCTGTGACTTCTCACTCCGGCAAAGGTTCGGGCGGCTGGCATGTCCACGCGCCGCACGGTATCTCTAGGCGGCTTTCCACTGCCACTGCTTACACAGCTGCTAAGTCGCGTGCTGTCTGCACTGCTGCTACTGCCACTGTGGATAATATTGCTTGAGCGAGTAGTGCTGCTGCTGCGTGGAGAGGCTGCTTGGCGGCGGGGTCTTAGGAGCGCTGGAGGACGGTGAAGCTCCCTGAGGAAGGCGACGGGCTGCTGAGAGGGAGCCTGTCCCTTTTCCTCCGTAGGAAGAGTCGCCAGGAGAAAATGATCCAGACCAGCAGCAGCCTAAGGAAAGCACATGTGGAGACTCTCAAGCAGAAGCCCTGGTGAAGAGCAGAGGCTGTGCGTTAAGGAGGCCTGCTACCATGCTCAAGCAGAAGCTCAAGGTGCTGCTAGCGTTTGCTGCTTCTACCGTTGCAGCTCACCTCTACGATTCGCCTGTGGGGAACTCGGATCCTGCAAGCTCCCCTGAGTCGTTCTCTGCGGCTCTTATCTGCCCAGAAACGAGGCGCAACGGTTGCTGCCGCTTTATTCCAATCTTCAAAGGGCTTCCGCTGCTGCTGCTGTCCGCTGAAATCTAGAGGCAGCAGCTGCTGCTGCACACAGCCATCTCCTACTGCGATGAGGTCGCCCTTCTCCGTGAATAAAAGCAGTCTGGCGCCTTCTGCAGCAAAGGCAACCCGGCGTATCTGCACGCCTCTTCCCTTGGAGGGCCTCCCGTCTGGAAGGTGGGGGCCCTCCTCTTCCGAAAGCTCAAAGAGTGTGGGAGGGGCAGCAGACCAGCAGGCGGCGTCTCCGCTGCAAACACATCGCCGACAGGCAAATTGAACAAGACGTGTGGCACACGGCAAGCCCCCTTTGTGCAGCGTGAGAGCTCGCAGGCAGCGTCCCCAGAAGCGGCACGCTCAACTGTCACTGTCTCAATGACTGCTGTCCAGACAGTGCCTCGCTCTCTCTCCGCACCTTTCGACGAAAGCTTGTAAATCTCCCCACAGCCAAACGTCTCCCTGCTCCGAAAGGGCTGCGCCGCAGATGCCTCCAGCAGCAATTTGCTCAATGCGTGCGGGCATCTGCGGATGCACTGCTGCGATATCCGCAAACAATGCTGGCGGCAGCCGCGTTGGTGGAGCTCTTGCTGTTGCCGCTTCCTCTGCTTCATTGAGCCCAAGGCAGTTGCCCGTGTTGCTGCCCCAGGTGTACAGACCCTGGGGCCCCCCGGGGACCCTCTCCTCGGCGCTGCGCGCTTGGCTAGCCGCATGGCGAGGGGCCCCCAGCGAAAGCGTGTGCAGCGATCCGCAGGCCACCTGAGAGAATCCGAGGAGACCTCGCTGTAGGGAGGGGGCCCCTTCCTCTCCCGCAGTGCTCACCAGGAAGGCGTAGCCGGCGCTGTCAGCTGCAAGCAGCATGGCCTTGCTGTCTCCAGAGCTGGAGTGCCCCGCCAAGTAGCCAACGCCAGTGTCGGCACTGCTCTTGTGCGCCGCAAGGATGGAGTGAACAAGGGGAAGAACGGTGAGGGGCACGAGCGAGAGGTCCACCAAGAGCAGCTCGCGAGGAAACAAGAAGGCCTCTGTCGCCATAGAAAAGCCACACTGGCCGTGACTGTTGCTGCCCCAGACAAAGAGACATCCCGCTGCCGTGATAGCCGCCATGTGCGAATTGCCGCATGCAACCTGTCGCACTAGCTGCTGCTGCTGCTGCTGCTCTGACGAGGAAGCGAACGAACGCGGAGAGACTGCAGTTGGATGCCGCCGACTGTGAGTGTCTCCCACACCTAAAACGCCGCTTGCATTGTTGCCCCAAGTGTACAGCCCCCCCTCAGCAGTAACTGCTGCGCAGAAATCAGGCCCGCAGCAGACGGCCGCAAAAGTGGCTGCAGGAAGAGACGGCATCGCTTTAAGCCGCGGCAGCGCCGTGGTCCCTTTCAGAAGAGCTGGTAGATAAACAAGATCCTCTCGGTGCTCAGGGTGTTCGAGTTCTCTCGATTTCGCGCGTGGATCGGAGAAAACAGACACATCTATCCAAGAGAAGCGGAGGGCCCTGCTTAGCCCGTAATCTCTCGAGTGGTCTGCCGGATGTCTGATCAGCGCACCGTTGGAGGAGGTGCCCATGCTCCCATTCGCGTCCTCCCTGTAGCATCCAGCAGCTCCCCAGTTGAAGAGGAGGCCCTCCGTAGTTACTGCTGCGCTGCAACGAACGCCTGCAGAGACACTACGGACTGCCCCCGGCAGAGCAACGACCTGCTGCGGCTGGCAGCAAAACCTGCGGCGCAACAGAGGCAGGCATACACACGAGCATCGGACAAGAAGAACAATGCGTTTTTTAGGTTGGAAGATGCTTGACAGGCCTTCTCATAATCGCGCACAGGAGGTCTCCACAGACACACAGACACACACACAGACACACAGACACACAGACACAACCCACACACACAGACACACAGACACACAGACACACACACAGACACACAGACACACACACAGACACACAGACACACAGACACAACCCACACACACAGACACACACACAGACACACACACAGACACACAGACACACACAGACACACAGACACAACCCCCACACACAGACACACACACAGACACACACAGACACTCGGCAGAAGGAGCACCAAAACACGCAGAGGCCCATAGAGCAGACGGGGGCGGCGCAGGTCTCAGCGGCAGAACCGAAAGGCCACAAAAGAGAGCGAGAGATCGCTAGCCAGAGAGCAGCACTCACCAGACGTCTGCGCCTTTCGCTACGGAGACAAAGTTGTCTCTCTCTTGCAGCACAGGGTCTATCGGGAAGTAGGCTGCCTCCCCTAGGCCTAGAGGGCCTTCTTCGTTGAGACCACACGAGAACAAGAGAGGGCCAGATCTCTGCTGCCACTGCAGCCATTGCAGCACATGCTCACAACTTTCGCCCTTCACCGTGTAGGGAGGCGAGGACGCCGCATCCTCCCCGCCATCGAGCCTCGTGCACCCCGTCCTCTTCCCCGCTGCCGCTCCGGCCGAAGGCGTTGCTTCTGCTCCCGCTGTTGCTCTAGTCGCCTCTGAGACTGGGCAGCTACTTCCAGAGACAGCGGCGACTGCCCATTCCGCCGCACGGTCTGCGCGTTCAGCCCTGGGGGCAACAGCGGAAGCCCACTGAATGGCGAGTGCTCCTAGCCTCTTGAGATTGTACAGCACGACTGCGCAAGAAACGTGTGGCGGCAACAGAGGGTCGGGAAGGTGGCAGTGTCGCTGCTCGGGGTACTTTGGGGTGTATGCACAGCCGAAGAGCTGGGCCGCCTGCTCCTGCTGCTTCCGAGAAAGTGGAGAGGTAGGCCATGTGGCTTCGGAGGGGGCCAGGACCGACAGCTTGCACTGTTTCTGCTGCTGCTGCTGCGTCTCGGAGTCCACTGCAGCGCAGTCGCCCGTGGCGGTGGGTATGGTTTTGCACTCCGAAGGCAGGACGCGTTTGTCCACTGAAAGCAGCGGCATCAGCGGAAGGTGGCGAGGCACCAAGTGCGGGGGCCCTACAGGCAGCGGGCACACGCTGTGTCTGAGCCTCAGGACCCTCAAAAGATCCGCATACACCCCGACTCTGGCTGTGGCTGCGGCTGCCGTCTCCGCAA
Source organism: Cyclospora cayetanensis (assembly GCF_002999335.1). Lineage (NCBI taxonomy): Eukaryota > Apicomplexa > Conoidasida > Eucoccidiorida > Eimeriidae > Cyclospora > Cyclospora cayetanensis. The sequence goes on along the minus strand of NW_020312370.1, from coordinate 246,876 downwards.
AACAGGTCAGGATCTCGTTTTTTCCGTTGTCGCTGTTGTCAAGGCTGCTGCTGAGGGCAGCGTACGGCACTGCGCAGCCGCAATACGATATCAGGAGCAGCAACCAGCTGAGGAGGGCTCCAAAGGGGTGGCCCACACCCTCTGCAAAAAAAGAAACGCAACACTGGCAGAAGCAGAAGCCTTCGACGATAGAGGCCGTGGGGAGACACACGAAGGGAGGATTGAAGCAAGCGGAAGGCTTACGCGCCACGCGCAAGACAAAGGACAGCTCCCAGGAATTGGAAAAATGGCAGACAAAGAGGCCTTACCTTCAAGCAGCGCACACCCATAGTACTTCTGCAGTAAATCAAGGGAAGCCATCAGCCTCCGCTTCGCAGAGGCAGCGAAGCCACGCCGCAGGCGGCAGATGCCCCTGCACACAACAGAGAGGAATACTCAGTACCCTGCAAGTCATCGTCCGTGCTCTGGGTCCTCACGCTGCCTTGCTAGGGGGCTAGTCAGGTGCTGGCACAATGTGTCTTTACAACTCTAGGTACTAGGAGAGAACTGGAATTCGACGCGAATCGCGAAAGAATCGGCAGTCCTGCAAGTAGACCCCAGTAGCAACCCACAAGATGGCGGCGAGAAGAGAACCGTGGGGGCCCTCCTGGGGGCCCCCCAAGCGGACGCCCTCAACAGCATTGGACAGAGCCGCAAAAAGACTCAGCTGATGCTGCCGAAGAGAGCTGCCAGGGGCACAGAATCCGCCTTCTAGGCCGTAGGAAACCAATCGCGACCCCTCGGAATTTTCCTCATCTGCGGACGCCGCTTCTGCACTGCCTGCTGCAGCGGAAACGCATTCTGATTGCTGGTGCTGCTGCTGCTCCGAAAGACCTGAGAAGCCAAGCCAGCTGTCGAAGTTCAGCAGCAACTGCAACAGAAGCCGCAGCAGGTGGTCGTCTGCTGCTGCAGCGAGGCCATCAAGACGCACCCCCAGGACGAATCCCTGCTGCTCTTGCTGCTGCGGTTGCTGCTGCTTCTGTTGCTGCTGCTGTTGCTGGTGCATGCGGAAGGACCTCCACACAGCGGGCTCTGGGGGGGAGAGCGCCCGCAGCAGCAGTTGGCTAAGGAGGCCCCCCCTGAGCGCTGCAGGCACCGCAGCGAGGAATTCGGAAGTAAGGAGATGCGACACGGGGTCTTCATGATTGAGGCTCCCGCGTTCTTTGAAGCCTTGAGGCAACGCCGTTGTTGGCATCTCCTGGCCTTCACTGGCAAGGCAGGGATGGTCCGTGATGGCGAGTGGTAGTGGAAGCGCAGCTGCAGCTCCTTGCGATCCTAGCCAACAGGGGTCTATTAGGGGGGCCCCCGCGGGGCACGTTTTCTCAGCATGCGAGTGGCATCCGCGGAGGGAAGACTGGTGGCAAGGAAGGTGGACTACCAGCGCAGCGAGGAGCAGGACCGAACTGCAAGCTGTTTCGCATGGCAGGGGAGGCTTGACAGCAACACGCCCCCACGGCAAGCCCTCAGGCCGCCCTTGTACTGCTGCTGCTGCCGTTGGTGCAAAAGGGGGAGACGGGGAGAAGCAGCCGAGCGGGAGGCCGTAGTGCTGCTGCTGGAGCTCGAGACTTAGCGGTGTGGGGTTGCGGAGAGCTAAGGAGATGCAGCAGTGGAGGAGCGCTGGCAGCGGTAGCAGGAGTGGGCACAGCCCATCAGCGCGCACAAGCGAAGCTGCAAGAGAGAAGCAAAGCCGTCTGTGGAAAAGTGGCAGACAGGGAGACTCAAAGCCTCCTGCCTGTGCCTCCGCGGCAGCCGCTGACTGCTGCTGCAGCTGCTGCAGCTGCTGCAGGCCGCTTGCGAAGGCCCACTGTGCAGCGCACCGAGAGAAATGCCGACACACAGTCGCGCTGCTGCTGCAGCTGCTGCACGCTATTTGTTGTTCATAACGCAGCACCTTCTGGACCCGGCTAGCCACCAGCGCACATGCCGCTGCAGTCGCGACGTACTGAGCTTTGCTGCTGGGAGGAAGGAGCTGCTGCTCCGCGTTGGCGGCATCTGGGGGCGATGCCGCTGAGGCTGCGCCAGAAACACCCCACTGCGAGAACACTGAAGGATCCTGCTGCTGCAGCAGACGCATCACTTCGTCCAATAACACCCACAATCCGACGCCTGCAGGCAGACCTCCCCGTCTGAGAGCCGCGCGGACCGTCGGACCGTCCGTGTGGGGGAGATTCCGTCGCAGCAACGCTTCTCCGACAACCCTGGTGCGGTTGCGGAAGCTGCTGCTGCTGTCGCTACTGCTGCATGCGCTGCATTGCACGCTGGAGGACAGGAGGGGATTGCAGCACCTTAAGGGCTTGACGGAAGCCCTGGGAAGCACGGCGACGGTTTGCAGCTCTAGGGGGGAGAAGCCCCCTGTCGGTGCAAACGAGCTGCCCCCACATGTCCAGAGGTACGCCTCACCCCCCACGCTGTCGATTGCATGCACTCCGTCCTCAGAGCTGCATGCAGCTGCTGCAGGAGCTGCAGCAGCTGCAGCCGCTGGCCAAGTGACCGGAGCTGCTGCGACCTTGCACAAGCAACAGAAGCCGGTCCTGCGTGTGCCTGTGCCTGTGTTGCGAGTGTCATGGAGATTTTTTTGCGGATTTTGGCGTGCTTCGGCAGTTTGGCAGCTACAGCAGCAGCACTGTTGCTCACAGCGGTGGACACAACTGCGCAGTGGCTGCCAGACGCGTCGCCAACGATCGATGTCTGTACCGGTAGCAGCCCGTGCTGCTTCTGGTACTGCCGCCGCTGCAAGAAACTTCTGATGCTTCTCGTGTTGCGGCAGGTCAGCTGGAGCCTCCACCAGCACGAAGCGGGGAAGCGCCTTGCCAGACTCGAAAACAAAGCCCCCTAATCGCTGCTGCTTTCGCTGCTGCTGCTGCCCTTGCTCCCCCTCAGGTTGCCGCTCTTGCCCCAGCGTACGAAATGCCCGTCGCATCTTCTGCTGGAGCATCCAGATCGCGTCTCCTTCTGCTTCTAGAGCAGCAGCATCCGGGCACAAGCCCCCCCCCCAAAGGGTAGCGCCTGCATGCGGTAGCAGCGGAAGAGGATCTGTGAGAAGAAGAGGCGCTCCAAAGGCATCTGCCTGCTCTTGCTGCTGTTGTAGCTGCTCGTCGATGCTCGTCCAGCGCGTGTCCAAGGAGTGCGCTGTGGGTGCTGCTGCAGCTTCACTCTCTCTGCTACCCCACAAGAGAGACTGCAGAGACGGCGGCAGGGGCGGCTCGTTGGGTTGTACTTTCTGCTCCAACGGACAAACGAAGAAGCGAAGACCGCCTGTCTCGATCAGAAGGAAAAGGGGAGCCAGCGGCAGCTCGTGCTGTCTCCAGATTGCCGCTTGCGCTGCCCGCTGTTCTTGCTGCAGCTGCCTCCACAGCCTGCCACTGCTGATCAGCTGAAAAAGAACGCCCTGCACACATATACCCTGCTGCAGCAGCCTCCGGAGGCAACTGCGATAGGCCTGAAGGGCCTCTGCATCCACACGGCGGCAGCTATCACTGTTTGGAGAAGCCTCGAGGAGAGGCATAAAGTCGTGCAGAAAGCGGGCAACGCTCGCCTTTCGTGCTGCTCTACAGATACTCCAGATGTCAGTATGCCCCTTTAGCGGCGCTTTGGCATCCCCTGTCTCTACGAAGCCGCAGAATAAAGCTTTCACTGCCGCTCTGCCGGCAGAAGAGGCAGCACGAGATGTCGCTGCCGCTGCAGCATTGCCAGAAGAGCAAGGAGCCTCCTGGGAAGCCCCTTGCCGCTGCTGCTGCTGCTGCCTCTTGTCAATGCTACGGCTGCGCAGCCGCCGAAGCGTAGAGGCAAGGCCCTGCCGACTCACGCTGCGCACTGTAGAGCCACTGGGCTGTTGTTGCTGCTGTCGTGACTCTGCATCCGCCTCAGGCTGCGCCACGCGGCTTCTGCCTCGAAAAAGCATCCCGATTAATTTGCCGCCACTGCTAGGCTGCTGAGATTGATGCTGCTGCTGGGTTGGCGCAGAAATCCCCAGCAAGCTACGAGCTGCTGCAGCTGCTGTTGTTGCAACGCTGCTATGGCGACGGTACACGGAGAAGCCGTTCTTTTCGGGCTGCTGTTGCTGCAGTGGCGGTGGCTGTTGCACCTGCTGCTTTTTGGCAGAGGAGACTTCCGCACTGTATACGCAGCTATCACAGGAGCAAGTCAGCAGACGCCGCAACAAAGGCGTTGGCTGGTCCTGCTGCATCAGCATCACAGTAATGCATGCAGCAGCAAACTGCTGCAGCTCGCGCTGGACTAGCAGCACAGATTTCTGCCAGCGGATGCATTCGAGCAGCAGCTGCTGCTGCTGACGGTCTGCTAAGGCCTCTTCCTTTGCTGCTGCAACAACTTCCAGCTGCTGCTGAGGTGTGCTGTTGCCGCTGCTCGTGCATATGCCCTCCCTTGCAGAGAGGGCAGCAAGCGGCAGAACAGAAACGAGATGAAGGGAGAATGCAGCTGTCAACCGTTGCTGCTCTGATGCACTCATAGAGCAACCGCTTTTGTCAGGCAGCAAGTGTACCTGAAACGTTGCCGCTTCCCCCTCGCAGCAGCACCACAGAGCACGAACCAGCAAGCCCTCTCCTGCTGCAGTCCATCCTGTTTGATTGGTCCCTCCTTCCTGCTCCTGCTTCAGCTGCTGCTGCTCCAGCAGATCAAAATAACTGGGGTCCAGGTGCACCAGAAGACGCTGACAGGTGCCATGTTTGTTGCTGGTAGCCGCCGAGCAGTGCAGCAGCCACATCGGCGTGTGAATCTCCACATCAACGATGCAGCAGCAGCGCGCAGGTGTTAGCCGCCCCCTCATACCGCTACTGATGCTGCTGCGTTTGCTGAGGAACAGGCTTGTTTTACTACCGCAATCTAAGAACGAAGAGGAAGGGGGTATCAAGGAACCGTGCAGCACCAACGACCCCTTGACTTCCTCTTTCTCGACGCTCACAGAGGTAGCACCACCAGCAGCGCTAGCAACCACGTCCTCCGCTGCTCTCCCAATCTTTCGAATGTGGGCAAAGCCGAGGGACCCCTGCCGTTGTTGTTGCTGAGACTCTTCCCTCCATTCAAACGGAAAGCTCGCCGAAAGAGATGGCAGCGCATCCTCCACCACTCTCAGAATAGGATGCAGCACTGGAGACGTGAGCTCCGCTGCGACTTCCTGAGACGGTGCAGAGATTTGCTGCCCGTGCAGCAGCGGATCGCGGCGAAGTGCCTCAACACGGGCTTCCTCGAGGAGCGCCTGGCTGTCCTTCTCAGGGAGGGAGATGGGCACTGACGGAAGTCTTTCATCCTCGAAACTGGAGAGTCTGAAGCATGCAGCAGTCCCCATATCCTCCCTAGACAGGAGGGCTTCCTCATCCGTTGCTTCTGCTCCACACAGGCCGCAGCTGCATCGATACCCCAGCACCGTCGTGGCTGCTCTTGCTTGCGCTCCATTAAGGCAAGATGCAAGTCGCACATAAGGGCACACGGTTTCACCTTCCTGCTGCTGCGGCTCCTGCTGCTGCTGCTTGAAGGCTTCGAAAAGCCCCTGCAGAGCACCACCGAAGAGCCGCTGCAGTCGCAGCCACTCGGTTTGCCACAGACGGACAGGAAGATCCACCACCGCCCCTGCAGCACTGGTTTCCCCTTGCTGCTGCTCTCGTTGTTTCTGCCCTTCTAGATAAGAGAAGATACAGTAGAACCGCTGCCTCCACAGACAAGCGGCAACCCAAGGCGGAGTGGGGGAACGGACCCTCAACAACAGCCTGCCGGTTGGACTGCTCAACAGCACCACCTGGGGACGCCCACGGTAAGCGCTACCGATACAGCAACTCAGGACGGGAAATTCTGAGATGCGCGTAGCGCAGGATGGATCCCCTGTTGCGTCTGCTTCTGCTGCAGCAGCCTCTGCTTGTGCTTCGGCAACGATTCGGTTGACCATGGAACGAATTTGTGCAGCCTGAGAGGCATGTAGGCAAACCAGCTGGAGTTGGGGTTCTTCAGGAGTGCCTTCTTCATGAGACTTAGAGCTTGACTGAGGAGAGCCCGTTACCCATACTTGAAGGGGTTGTAGTCCTTTGGCCCCTGCAAGCTGCAGAAGCACAGGAATTTTGCCAGCGAGGATCTCTGCCATTTCTGACTCGGAAGAGCTGGGAGCACCCATCCGCTGCAGCTGCTGCTGCAGCAGTTGTGTCGCCATGCTGGAGCTACCAGGGTCTCGTGTGAGCTGACCCTTATTCAGTAGCTGTGCCGTCGCTTCTACGAGCCGTCCCCTCTTCGAGGAGAGCGGCGTGCTGGGGGTCGACCCCATATCCACAAACGAGAAACCTCAGTTCAGTTTCCCTTGCTGCGTCTTGCCCCGCCGTTTAGTGCAGTGCCGAAGGGGCCGCCTACAGTCGCAGCCACATGGCGGTGGCTCCAGGGGACCCCCAAGACCAGACCGGTACCAAGAGAGATGGAGGGGTGTGGGACGGTCAAGGAGAGTGGGCTGACTTTGAAATAAAATAGGGTTTGCCTTTCGCGGCACTGTGAACAGAGAGAAGGCCTCTTCCAGGCAGTCCGCAAAACAGACACCGCCGAGCTGCTGGAACGACGAAGGTGGATCAGGCTGAGATTTCTCCGCCAACAGTGCGATAAAATGTTAATCGCAATAAAAATAAAGTGTAGAAAAGACTCAGATGGTGCGAAAGCCAAAGACAAAAGCAGCCAACCGGCGCTAAGTTACAACTGTAGTCGGCTGCTGCCTGCTGCTGGGCATGCGGCGATCGTTAGGTACCAAACTGGCCGTATTTCTTTGAATTTTCCTGTTTTAAAGGCTGAAGATAGTTGTTTCATCCCAAAAATAGTAACATTTCAGTGTAGACTGGCCCATATATATTCAGATCGTGCTGCGGCCGACACAACGGCGAGTGTCGGTGCCCGACGCCGGCGAATATGTAGATACGGAGTGCGATTTTAATTTATTACGGCGTTCAAGAAGCAAACATCGCATTCTTCCGCACTGCTTGCAGATTCACCATCTAGGCCCTCCCCCCGCGGAGCACCGTAGCTCAGTGGGAGAGTGGGGGGCTCATAACCCCCAGGTCCATGGATCGAAACCATGCGGTGCTAGTTACCTCGTTTCCGTTGCTTCTTACGTTTCCTTTCTCAAAGCTGGGAACTTGTGCGAATCTAGGCTTGGCATATAGAGGATGTGGACTGCGCCAGTATGGGTGCTAACACTGCGCAAAACAGGTGTGCAAACACATCCGACGACTTTTTTGAGGCTCTGACAGCAAACACACGCGTGCCATACGCATGACTAGCCCAGAAGATATCAGATAAAAGCATGCACAGAGCGCACCTCAGCCCTCAGCAGGCGGGACGAATTCGGGTTCTTCGGGTGGAGTGCAAGTTACATCCGTTCAAAGCAGGGAACGAGCAAGTAAGGACTCGCTGAAGGCACAGAGCCATAAATAGTCCATCTGCATACTACCAATAAGCCCTCAGTGTCAGTAGCAGCAGTTAAGCACATCACCAGTGGTGAATCTTGTGTGAGTTATGAGCACCTCATGTTTTCGTGTAGAGAAGGGTAGCAATATCCGCTAAAAAAATGGCTCGGCTTCCTTTCAAGGCAACTAAGCTATATTGTTGAGGAGTGTAATGCTATTGCACAGGATCCTGACTGGTCATGGAGGGATGGGGAAGGCAGGGTCAAAGCCAAAGGGAGAGGTACCTTGATAGCTAATCGAGACCTTTTTTCCCAGCGGCACTACAAACGATAGTGGTCTTCAAGCATAGCATGGAGAACACTTAGAAAGCAGCCTGTTGAATGGCTTTGTATCTTAGCAGGAATTCTTTTCCCTCCAAGTTCATGCATTGCAGCCATGCGTTTCTAGCTATGACGCTCTATTTGAAAGCCCCCTTAAGGGTATGCTTCATTCCAGATCCAATACCAACATAATCAAATGATATTTTAAAGTGCCTAACTCCTTCCCCTGATTGCGTCTCTCAGAGTTCTCGACACAGCGGGAGTGGTACAGCAAGTTCGCGCGCGAATGCACCCTCGAAGCCCTCTGAGCATTTCCAGCTGGTGGAGCATAACATATAGGGCACTTGCGCACAGCATTGCGCCTTCATGAACCGAGAACTCTGCAACATATAAAATATACGAACAGCCAATCTGTTTCGTCAATTCTTTGCATATCCTTAAATACATAGAACTAGTGTAGCATAAAGTATTCTTGCATAGCTTAGCCCGTGATTTCCTCCTTTTCCTCCCGGATCTCAAAGAACCCACCCTCGTGATCCATACCTATCCATCGAGATTTAGTGCTTGCAGGAAGGCAACACTGCTCCCGCCCTATCTTTCTTTCTTAGAGAAACAGAATCACGAAAGCACTTCAAAAAAGAAGAGCCAATACGTGCATCAACTGTTAGATTGATAACGATCAGGACACTCACATTAGCCAGTAAAGAACGAGGAATCAAGGCAATACAACCGCAGTGATCGAACAATGACTTTTATGGTTAAGAACTTGAAGCCAAATAAATTAATCTTGTACAGAATTGACATATGAATAAGTCTATGTAGAGGCTCGAACTGGAAAAATCATCAGATGGGATTAGATGTCAGATGCCAGTTGAATTCAAAACTAGCTGGTTCTCCTCGAAATCGGTTGAGACGCCAAGCAGTGCGATATGTGCAGAGCTAAAATTCGTGAGCTCCCTGCTACGAGATTTCAGAAGACAGCTAGGTTGAGTACAGGACAATCAACATACACACCATTAAACGCTGCTCACTTGTCTAGTAGAGTAATATCTGGCTGCCACTACAGCTGGTCCATGCAGCACTGTCTTCTCTGAAGCCAGACACATGCGTAGGGAATAATATCGGGACAGCACACCTGAAAAAGCCTGTGAATGATTTTGAGTATAGAGAACACCCTAGCCAAAATAAGCAGCAGCCTTCTAGGCAACAATTATCCATGAAGGTAGCTACTCACAGCAGAGCACGCGGTGGGAAAGGACGCTTGACAAGGAACGCGTGGAATACTATCCACGAGGACTCGCGCTGTGCACTAAGCAGAGCCGTGAATTCTCTCATAGGCAACGAAGAACGTAATTGCTTCTCTGTCAAGCACTGAGTTTCGCGCTTTCTTCCTAGTTCACTAGAAACTATAGTCTAATCTCCTCGGCGATCGCTAGTCCTTTTATTCAGTACTTCTACGGCTCCCTATGGATCTTCCGCCTTCACACTGGTTGCATTCCTGCTCGGCAAAGTCTACATACAACTCGCGAAGCTTTGAAGCTCCATTAGGAAGCCAATGTTTACTTACTCCAACTCTTAAAGAATTTGACACAATAAGTAAGATCATCAATTAGCGAGCGGACGGCAAATGGTGGTAGCCACCTGGCTGTACACTTCGTCGTCTGGCCACGTAGTGCACCTCGTAAATCCTACCAAGCGCCCAAAGCTAAGTCTTTGGATCCGATATCCACAGCCGACCGCAGCTTCTCATAATTTCGTGCTATTGCACTTCTTGCACACATTGAAGTGCAGTAGGCAGCGGTCCTCCGCATCTTTCCGCCATTGATGGTGGCTGTTGATCTCGGGTCACCAGGTCTACTCCTAAAGCGGACAGGGGCTCCTCATTGTAGACCCAGAAAGCGGGAGCGTAGAGGGTAGGCGAGTCTGCTGTACTACAAACCGACAAGGAAAAACCCAAACTCAGCAACTTAATTTCATGTTCATAGAGTCGCAGTCACTGCAGTGCTTTGGGGTCGGTGCGACGTGTCTGTCCATCAGGCTAAGGGTGGGGTATAGTGGCCATTTTGTTACAAAGGTGTAGACGGATCTTGAAAGCACGCCATAACGCTTGATGATTTCCGGATTTTCTATTTGTAAGGATACTTCTGGCGAATTCTCGGGGCTCTTAGAATTGCATTGAGAAAACTTTAGAGACTTCGTGAGCCATGACACAACTGAAACACGGGATGGAACAGACATATTTGCTGAGTCTGGCCTTTGCTGTTGGACTGCACGAAGCCAAGGCTCAGGACAGCGTCTTCGTTGTTATCGATATAGTCAGATTAATTCAAACGTCACACAATTCGAAAGGGTGTACAAAAGGCTTGGTTTAGGAGAAATACGCGCCTTCAGCACCTGAAAATTTGTGTATGACACGCACACTCCTCTTCACGGGAACCACCTCCCAGGCCACCAGTAAAGTAAGATCGTAAGCACTTTCGAAGATCTTGTGAACCTCAACATGATTTGAAAGAAGTCGATTATGTGTTTTGCGCAAAATGGCACTGCAGAGAGAAGTCGAAATGCGCAAGCAAGTAAGTTCACGCTTTGATTTGAACGAGAGTAGGACATTCTCAAAGTCTCAGTGCTTTACCCTTTTGGCATTCTGGTTTTGACAGTAGCAGCTGATGCATGGGTGTCAAGAGCATCATACTCATGCAAATATGATAGAAAGCGTGAATCATCACATGCAACAGCAGCTGTCATGGACATTGGTGAATTTCTGGGGGTATCATGACAGCTCGCCGCCGACTGCCTTGTTGGTGCCCTTCTATATACTGCGCTGTAAAGTCGTATGGTGGAAGGTTCCAAGCCAGCGAGCAGGTATAGGATTATCAAAGTCCTAAAACATCGTCGGAAGGTACAACAAAAACTGGTCGTCGATCTGTTCGGTAGAACGTCGATTAGGCAAACAAATCCCGAGGTTTTCCTTCCCCTCAGCACCGCAGAGTTTCTTCTTCCGTAATAGGTACCGCTGGTCGGTACGGGTGAAGCGATGATAAACATAAGCAATAATTTGGTGCTTTGAGGGCCCGTATGTTGCTGGGAGCGGATTGCACCCACCGCTACGTTACTAGAATCAGTTCTTGTGATAAAATGGCATTCTTTATAGGGTAATGCGACTAGCACTGGAGGAATTGTTAGGCTGCCAATAAGCGTTTTCGCCACAGCTTCAGCCTTTTCTGTCCAGGCCACACACTGCGGAGATCCACGGAAGACCCGGCGATAAGAGCGAATTCAGGAATGAAATCGCACGAATAAGATGGAAGCTCAAAGAGCTTCGCAAGTCCTTGCGAGTGTTTGAAAATGTAGGAACGCCTTGACAGGACCCCAGAAACACGATTTTTCTCACAGAAATCAAAAACGTTCATGCCGTTCCATAGCACTGCTCTGCCCAAAATAGCTGAAGCGCACGCGGGGGGGTTCTAGGTGCTTTTGAAGGTTTCGGAGGTACTCTTGAGCTTTTCTGCTTAATGCTGAGACTTCGTCCACGCAACCAGATATCCATTCTTCGTTAAAAGGCTTGCATAAGTTTGTTGACCTTACCATTTTAGCCTAACTGTAGCATTAATAGGTCATAACGGAATGCAGCTATAATCAAGTTTGCGAGTGCGGGTGTGAACCACCTTTTTCCCATCTGGGAGAATGATCCTGAGCCTCTGTGAGGTCAAATGTTGAGTAACCTATTGAGACACGTTCTTATGTCACATAATTTGCCAAGAGAAGGCATCAGAAACTCTTGCTTCACAGTAGTCCTGTTTTGGGGATAAAAACTAATACACATGCGCCACCATCTGTCCTTTCCAGGCGTCGAAATCAAGTCTTGCTCGAAGGCACTGGTCGTGTCCTGCACGTTGCCAAGCTTAAAACAAATCATTTACTTGCCTGTCAATCTTCTCCTTAGGCTGCAAAGGCATGAGTACCGCAGGATATAGCTTGGAGGTGATCTGGGTACACGCTCAATGCGGTGCACTGCGAAACCAACAGGTGGCTAGCGTGGTGGCAGGTCGTTTATATCTAGCACATCCACAAATTTTACTTTTTGATATTAATACAATCCTGAGGTTCCTTGGCTGAAAGTTTAATCGACTTTTGTTTTTGAAAGTTAGTTGCAAAACCGCCAAGGCGGATCGCATGTACTCTATCCCCACAGCGTTGAGATACCGCCTCAACACTTCTCACCATAGAGGATATGAGCGCTGTTTAAATGACCAGAAACTGCTTCTTCCTTATGCTTCCTGGCACACTAAGCACTACAGTACGCAGCTGTGGCCACAAGCGCGTCTTAAGGGGTGTCGCCCATCGGAATCCTGGGATTGCGTCGAGGTATAGGGTTTAGATCCAAAAGTTAGTGAGAAGGCTGATAATTTTCGACGCCAGTTTGTGGTGACATGTAACTGCCGTACCCGCGAAAATCCTTGTGTTCTGTCAACCGTCACCAAACGTGAGTTGTAGGGACTGTGGTAACACAGGCAAAGTGTAAATGTGTGCAGTCTCCCTGGAAAAACGATTCACCTCGCATTCAGTGTCAACCAACGCTACCAATTCCTGGTATCAAATGGGGCTTTTAACAATGCATAATCTAGCTTTGGTGGGTCCTCAACTGCGGTTTACTTTTCTGTAGCCTCTTTCACTGCGCCATAGCCTGCATAGGGGTCTCGCCTTATTCCTGTGACGTATCTGGTTTGCTTGTCAAGCAGCTTGCTTCTGCCGGACCCAGGCCCTCAGTTTAGGTTCTTTGATATTTTGCATGCCCTGCAGTTCCAGTTTTAATAGCCCACAGTTCTGCAATTGAAACCGATGTGTTGCCGGGGAGCTGTCTGTGGCTGTCTCGTTTCCCCTGGCTTTCTGTAGTCGTTCCCCGCAGACTGGAGCATGGACTGGTTGACACAAACCCAACACCCTTCTAAACGCGGCATTGCTCTTTTCTTCCAGAAAAAGGCGCGGGAACTGCTCCCATTTGCTTTTAAAGCTTCGAGAATCGTCTATTGTATGCAAAAGTGCCACCTGTTGGCTGTTTACTGGCTCATTCGCTGCTCATCCAGCGAGCACCTGACGCGGCACTTCAAGTTCACTATGAACAATCCACTGATGAAGCAGCTGCTCTTCTACGCTGTGCTTTGAGCAAGCCAAAGTCTTATATTTCCCGGTATATCGATACATTGATTAGCTGTCTGACTCAACCTTTTTCTATCTCCCACAACTGGCTTTTGCGTTAATCTCGGCATAAAGAGCTGGGTCAGGGATTGCGTGAAGAATTGAAGCGTAATAGCTTATGTAGGGAAACGAGTTCATCTGCATGAATTCATCCATTAGTTCGGTGCTTTTCTCCCAAAGAGCATATCACAAGGAGCTTTTGTCTTCTTTTCTGGAGAGAACAAAGAGAGGTGCATCTCCGACCGTTTAGTTAGATGCCGGCCAGAAAAGTGGAACGGCCGTAAGGATAGGCAAAAACTCAAAGATAGCCTCATGTACACAACCATACACACTTGACCGGCTGATAAATTATCTCGTTCCACCAGCTCTGGATCTACTGCGCTCGCTAGACGCGCGGGCCACTCTCTGCCACGCCAAAACGCGGTGCGCCCCCAGCAGCTTTAATCACCAAAAGCTATATTGCTCAGTATGTTGCAAAAGGGCGGGTTATTGGATAGCCAAGTAACATTGAAACCATGTAGCCGGTTTAGGAAACCTGACATGCATCCACAGAGAGGGGAACAGCTGCATCGTACCACTTGGTGCTACCAACTGTAACGCTCCACCAAAGCCTCACACGGAAGAACTCAAATATGAATGCAAACTAAACTGAGAGCTATTATATGTTTATCCAGAGTGTTTCCGTGTTAGCCTGCTTGCGCCTTTCAAAGTTCCCCACACGCGGGAAGCAGGATAGCAAGGGTGTGCGTGGATGCGCCCCCTAAGCACTTCAACCATTCGCAACTACCCGCACAGACCATCTAGCAGACATGCAGATAACATTGCGTTTTACTGAATATAACAAACAGCAGTCTGCAACAGACAACACATATGAACAGCTAGACGAATTTGAATACAATGTAAACCTTGGGATAAAATGTGTCTCAGTGTCACTTAACGCATTATATATACCTTAGCGCGCTACACTAGGACACTCGAACCCTGCTGTCTCGTCCCCATATGAGCACCAGAATACTCGTCAAGGATTCAATGGTTCAAGAAAAGTCTATATTGTTTTGTCGTGAATCTCTGCCCCTTTTGGCTTTGGGGCGTTCATAGTGGCAGTAAGGATAGATGGGCATTTGAGCTGCAAAGGTCATGGGATTACGGCACACTGAATTATGTAAGAGCTAAATGTTACTGGCGTGAAGATGAGGGGGCAACTGCATCCAGGGTTCATGATAGTAGGATAGAACTTTCTCCACAGCAGAAAGTTTCTCAAGTAAGAATTAGAGAGCTTTCCTTTTGATTTGAAAGGCTGACGCCAGTTCATCTCCTGCAGTGTTCCCCTCTCCATTTGCTGTGCGTATTTCATTGTCCGTATGCTCGTTTGCTGAGCTGTGCCTTTTGCCTGATTGGAACACGTACTGCTTCTGCGGAAAGATGAAGCAAACAAATTTCACCAGCTTGCCCGCGCTTGGGCGTTTAAGGACAGCATATCCCCCTCTAATGGCTATTAGGTTGGAATTTTCCGAGTAAAACGTATTTGGGGGGAATCCGCATAACAGAACACAGCAGAGGCTTGTGCAATTTCTGCAGGCTGTCCCCTATTCCCTCTAGTAAAATGTTGCTAGAGGCAGATGATGCATGCCCGGAAAATATGTTTGACGGAGTTTAGTGTAAGCGCAAGCTCGTCAGCCTGCGCTTGCGGCGACATGGGCACCAGGGCACACTAGGAACCCAAGCGCCCCTATTTCTTCCGAGTGTACCTAGCCACTGTACATTTCATTAGCAGAACTCATTAATACACAACGTAATCAGCCTAATTTTTACTGCATTGCTGCAGCATGCGTTGTGTATGTGTCGGCGGTGACCGTAGTTCTCAGTTGGGGCTGCTCCGTGTGGCTTTTGTTATTCTTTTCTAAAAATCGCTTCATTTTATTATCGCTTTCATCTGTGATGATTTTTAGTTTTTTAGTTCCCCTATTCCCGAAGGTCACGGCTGTGTGCATCCGACAGCACAGCTGGGCCTCTTAGATATGGACCCGCCAGGTAAGGAAGCACAAGCTGCAGTACACAAGAAAAACAAGGTCACACAATAACTGGCTCCAAGTACTTTTAAATTTCAACATAAGATACTGGTCGCAGGCGGCCTTTGGCTTTTTTTGTGTGCTACAGAGAAAATAACGACCCCTGAGACACCCCCTCCAAAACATGGTAGGGGAGAGGCGCAACTCGGTGCAGGAAGCGCACATGCACGAATCCGTGCCCCTCCTGACGTCGGGAATCAGAAGATGCTTTCTGGAGCCTCAGAGGAGTCATCGCCGGAAGAGGAGTCTAGCAGTGTGCATGCTCAAAGGCTGGGCGTCGACCTGCCCCTAGACCCGGAGGAAGAAGAATTAACTTTTCAAGCAGCTAGAATCTTCAAGATAGAAAACTTGGAGCCTTTGAAGAAGCTGAGAGTTCGTTCACACCACCCTCCGTAATCAGGCAAACCTCCCATCTTTGCTGATAGCACAGATGCCCCAGAAATGACACAGGAGCAGGGGCACAAGGGAGGTGCGAGGAAAAATTGGAGCTTAGGACTTATGAGCTGTGCTGGAAAAGGGCCTCTGTGGTCCCGAGCTGTGGCTACGGTGGAACGGCTGTGTTTGCAGAAACTGGCATTAATTGCCAATGACGTGTCAGTAATAGAGGGCCTCGAGGCCCAGGGCCCCACGCTGGAGCAGCTTGAGCTCTATCAGAACAGCATCACGCGCATCGACAATGTCCAACACCTGACAAATCTTATGTAATTATTCCTGCTGTCTTTGCAGCTGCCTTTATTGTAACTGCCCTCCCAGGTCTGTGGATTCCAGTAAGGCACTTTCGAGCAACATAAGGGCTTTTAGACATTCCCACGGTGTACTGTTGTTTGCAGAGTGCTGGACTTATCGTTTAATCGGATTCAGCGCATTGAAAACCTTGAGCCCCTTGTACACCTGAGGGAGCTGTTCCTTTCCAGCAACAAAATCACCAAGGTGCCGTACATATACATACATGCATGCATGCATGCACACTCACATGCACATACTACAACAACCTCACTTAGCAACAGTATAAGACCACTGCTGATTTCGCGTCCAGCGATAGTGGGGTCTCCTTCCTCCGTTTAGCAATATTCTTTATATGGCCTTGTCTCTTCCTGTCACCTTGTACTCGTTTGCAAACGTTTGCTGCCTAATGCAGATTGAGGGCATCGCCACGCTGACGGAGCTACGAATGCTGGAGCTGGGATCCAATAGAATTCGGACTGTTGAGGGCATCGAGAATCTCAGCAAGCTCAAAGACCTTTGGCTTGGTAAAAACAAAATAACCAAGATGGTAAGGGACACGTGGGGATGGAATATATATTAGATGCATCTCGGGTAGCTAATTCGCTGCCTTGTGATGTCGACGCTACCTTTTAGTTCCTTACGTTTTTCGTTCCTTCCACATGGTCCCCGGTATCTTGTCTTGACACATGTTGTTGTTCCTGTGGTTTTCCCTGGGGCCTCGTTTTCCCACCTTTCAGTGAGATCCACAGCCTCCCTTCCTTGTACTTTGGAGGCCTTCCTGAGGCGCAGTACTCGAGTCTGTCGCATCCCACAGGACCAATGGGGCTCCAAACCATGCATTTTCTGATAACTCCCAGATTTAGAGGATTATAAAGAGGCGGCATGTGCTTTGGCAGGTGGCACTACTTTTCATGTCGTCCAGGGCTGTGTTTGTTTGTGCTTTTGCCTTGGTGCATTTCGTTGATTCTTACGCCTTTGTAACTCGTATGATTCGATCCACGAATCGATAGGCAGCCTGGAGCCGTCATAGAACTTTTGTGGTTTGTCGTACTTAGGAGCTGCCGAATTTGCCTAACTTGGAGCGGGTAAGTCTCCAGTCGAACCGGCTAGAGGCCTGGGACGTAGTGCTCTTTGAGCGATGTCCGAAGCTGCGCGAACTGTACCTTTCAAACAACAATCTGCCTTCCCCCCCCACAGAGATTCGTCGGCTAGTAAGCAGAAGCCTTGAACCCCCAACCTGAATCACTGCCTGATTCATCACTTTAGGCTTCTATCTTAATCTCTTACGGGCGTTTCGGCACTAGTGTACGGCCTCTCTGCCTCACCAGTGTTGGTTCTTGCCTTTCCGCTCACCTTTATGATTACCCTGGACGCCCTCCTTTTGTATGGTCTGCCGGACCCTCCAAAGCCGCCTTTTGCTGAATTTGCTCCATATTGCAGGAGGATTTGACTATCCTTGATTTGGGTTGTAACAGAGTTGAAGAGGTGGAAGCAGTGGCGCCGCTTAATCAGTTACAGGACCTATGGGTGAGAAATCCGCTTTAGCCTTCTTCCCTCAACCGTACACCTAGCACCGTAACTACATCTTGTGTCGCCTCTTATCCCTAAAACGGAGCTGTGTGGCGCCGTACCGCCTGTGTTATTGCAGCTAAACGACAACAAGCTACAGAGCTTGGACCACTGCCGCTGCCTTCAGCGGCTGCCTGCCCTGGATACACTGTACCTCGAACGCAACCCGCTTCAGGGAAACCTGGGTCCAGGCTACAGGCAGGCAGTGGTCGATCTGCTGCCTCGTAAGTCCGCCGCTACAGCAGCAGCTGCTCTTGCTGCCACTATGTGCTCTGTGGCTTAGAAATGCTTCATGCATCATCCTCCCTCTGCTGTTGTGTACTGCTGTGCTCCTGCAGGCCTGTCTCAGCTGGATGCACTGCTGCTTCACACCTCCATCAATATTGTGCACCACCCGCAGAAAGATGGTGAGACCGTTCCGGGGCATAGGCACAATTTGACACGCAAAATCGATTACCCGCAGATCTAGAGGACCCTCTGCGAGCGGCTGATCAGGGTTAGATGGGCATTGAGCCCTGTCACCTGGGGGGAAAACGCGTGCATCGTTTCAAGCTTTCTGGCGCACACGTTGTGCTGCGGTCTGCAGAGTCGCCTGTCAAGCCGATTATGAAGCACTAGCAATCTCCTATGCGTGCCTCTATCTTTTCCTCTTCTTCCTCCTGCTGGAAAGTCTGTAATCCAAAACTTTGTGATGTGCAGCTGCAACAGGTAGAACCTCTCCAGTAGCCCGTAGGCCCTACATTCTGCCTGTAAGGGCAGCGTAAGGCTTTGATACAGCTGCAGCTTTGAAGAATCAACCAAATACTGGTTGAGTTGCCTTTTAGAAAGCTTGTACAGGAATTGATGTCCTGAAAAGAAGAGGACGGTGCTGACACCTGCAACATTGGCCGGGGACTCTACATGTGCCCACCGATGTGCAGGCTCATTTATACATTCTATAGGGTCGCTATGCTGTGGTTGTATCAAGGTGTAGGGGTACAGTATGCCTATCGTGAAGGAGCTTGGATTGCTCCCCTCAGGAGGGTTCTGTATGACGAGAGCGGCAGTGCGTTGCTGCTTGCTTTCGTTCCGTGAGAGTCTCTTGGCCCTTGAGTTTGTCTCCACATTGCCGCCTTCATGTTTTGAATAGCCAGTGCAAGCCAACAACACAGCGCTCATGATTTTTATCTTCTAATGGACTTACTGCCATCTCGGGGTCAAGCGTAGGCAACTTGTCGCGCGTTTAATTTCTGGTAAAACGAAGTTGTGCCACTGGCTGCAGTTTTGTTGTTGAGTCCTCCATGCCATTGGATGTCGGATCATCGAGGTGCACCACTGCGTAAATGGGGAAAGAAATTATCAATATCAAGTTCTACTTTCGAAGTAAAACTATTCACAGCGAGAAGCGGCTTCCCGCTGCCTTTAGATTGCAGGATAATGTAATTCTGTAGGCATGTTCTTTGCAGGGTTGCACGCGTTCATCCTAAGCACCAATTTCACCCTTCTTTTCTTCAGCCATTTTTTAAGCGCATGCACATTGTGGTGCTGAATGAAAGTGTCCCGAAGTAGGCTCCATAATTTGTTGTTTTTGCGAATAGTCCATAGTTCTAACAGCTACACCAAAAAACCGATTCTGGTGCTCAGGCCCTTCCCGTTTGTACGTATCTTGCAAGATGTATATAGTTTACTTGGGAACTTTAATGAGGACACCATGGGTTTGCCTGGGTCCTTATAAGTCAAATAAGAGGTAGCACTTAATAAAACACAGTAGAGAAATAAATTGAGAATACTCAGGTAGCGCTACTTGCTAAAGTCGCGTGGCACACTGTAAGCACCATCCTTTGACATATCTAAAAAGTTTCATCTGGCAAGCTATCCAAAACTGTTGCATCAAGCCACGCTCCACTTACGCAGCTACAAAACTGCAGCACTGATATTCAATACACTATCTTGCAGCGTTGACCTTGCCATCTGACAGGTTTTATATTCCTTTGTTGCGGAGTACAGATAGTTGCACACTCTAATACTGCCTGTCTGTATGCAAGTGCACGAAGTTACGGCATGAGCTTGTGCAGCTGCCCCGAATAATTAAAGGTGCAATCCTTTGTACTGTGCCAGAACTCTCCTCAAGGAGGAAACCGATTGGGTTGGGCAAGTAGAGGACCCCTGGGACAGATGTTTCGCAGCTTTTTGTGTCAATTTTTGAAGCTTCTTGCGTACGATCTGCGTGTGTGGGCTCAAGAAGGAAGGTTGCAGACAAACGGCTTGTCCAAGGAGTCATCGATTGATGCATCCTTTATTGCCTTCTTGGATGTACTACAGCAGCAGCCGTAATTACAGGAGCCCCTTTAACGCGCCACTTACATTCACATGTGTGCAACTCACTGTTTGTGATACTTGTTCATAGCTTAAACTTTCGCCAGGTGCTATTATTTTCCCGCCATTTGGCGTGAATAGAGTTGTGGGTCGCTTGCATAGCTGCGGAAAAATAGGCAAAAAAGGCCTTCCATAAAGCTCGCTGTGTGCGCTCTCAGGGGTATCGATAGTCAAAAGTTACAAAACCCTACTCAAAAGACATCTGCCTCAGTTGAACAGCCTATATGGAAGCTCTACTTCTGCTATGTAACGCGCAGCACATGCACCTAATACTTTACCATAGAAAAATGCACGTGTTGTGCTATGGTAGAGGAGAAGCTCACCTTGCTCTTTGTCAATTCTTAACCGTGTAAGCCAATACGGGAGAATCAAGCTTTTCCATAACATATGTATGTATGTGGAAGAATCTACACCGAGTACGACTAGTCCAATTCTGCAGCAACTTTTTACTATACAAATTATTGCATGATCTGCTTTGCGAAAGACTGTACCTAATTGCTTTAGGCTTGTAGAAACTCATCTGCACCCCTAACGCGCCACAGTGCAAACGCGAGGTAGCTTCTCTGCTGTATTTCGGCCTCTCTCCAGACCCGGGATTCCAACGACGGCATGTACATGGATGACTCTTGCTAGCGAGCAACCATTCTATGTAGCTTCCTAAACACTATGGAATACCATGGTTTATCAATTCTGGCTGAGAGCGCATGTTTAAGTTCCCAAACTCGATAAGCGCTCTATTCAGCCTTCCTCAAAAGCCTCACAAACACTATCTCAAGTAAGTGTGTACCCTTGTTCTTACTCTGGGAATAAATAAGAATAGTCCACAAAGCCTCCTGGGGGAGCAAGCTCGCTTTACATCCACCAATATTAAGAGCCTTCATAACTAGTAGCAAATTGAAGCCTGAATGGAGCAGACAAATATATGCGAAAGTACCACGTATGTTTATGTATATCACCACTTGGCTATGGAATGTTGATTGCGTGCACTGTAGAGTGCAATCCCAGTGGGGGTTAATAATAAGAGCATCTCTATTGGCCCGGTGAGAGTCAGTGTGGTAAATTAATCACTGCGACTACTTTTTCAGATTCCAATCGCGTACTTATCTGTGCACTTTACTCTGTTTGTTCTCTTAACTGTTGCAAGGGAGCCCCGTGGTATCTTTGGATAGCGGGTTCCAGCACCGAGCTAAATTAAGGGAATCAACTGTTGCTGTTATCAAATAATCAAGCTGATGCTATTTAAACATTAATAGAGGCTTTTAACGGTGATTGTTCACAGCTTTAAGACAAGAAGCTCTGCATACGTCTATGGAATATGCCCATGAACGTTTTTTGAAATAAGCAATCTAAGACATTACGTATTGCGAAAAGTAATGCGTAAACGCCTGGTTGCACGAAGCTTTGTGTAAAATGACTCGCAGTAAGCCTCATACATTATTAAGCATCGCGCTGTCTGTATGACTCGGAAATCCCACCGGAGCTCCTTGATATTACGTTTTGAAAGGTCTAAAGACGAATTGTAGGGCAATGCACGGTTTACGCCTTCTCTTTCGTAGTACCGACATGCGGCCAGGGCTGAACGGCGACAGCATCATCTTCGCCGAATCCGCGCGACGAAGGAAGCTGAGTTTTCTGCTGGCAACAAAGTGTGGATTGACAGCCGGACCTCCCCGGGGGCACCCACCTGGTCCACGCTGGAGCCTCACTACTGCAGACCATTTTTGGTAGCGAAGCGGATAGGCATGGTGAGCTCCCGGGCTGCCTCACCTTTTCGTACACTCGCCACGATATTTGTGAACTCTCGACTTGTCAGAGACCAAATGTGCAACCCTAAAATGACCTCTGAAGAAGCAGCAGTCGGTTGGCTCCGTGTCTAAGACGCCACAGGACAGGCAACAGACACCTAAGACGACATTATGTTTGAAAGCAACGCCGGCAACTCTATCCAGTATCTGGTCAAATGGGGCGGCACGTCAGAGGAACAGGCAACGGTACCAGCCAGAAACCTTACCGATTGCCTCGCCGCTCGTCCGCGCTGGGCAGCGCGATCGGCACAAACGATTCCGTCAGTCAACTGCAGGCTCGTTTGCCCCGCCGATGCGACGACGGGGGCTCAAGGAAGGGGCTTACTACCAGCAGCCGCTTGCGGAAGCTACCATGCAGCACAAGGCTAGCAGGCTCTTTCGGCCGAAAATTACTTAGGCACCAGTGAAACAGGGGAATGTGGAGAACACGCAGCAAATCCCTACAGGACACATGAAGAGAGCTCGTCTAGAGAAACTCACACTTGAGCTCGCTAGCGGAGCACAAGACGCCTTCGCCAGGGGGGATGTGTCGTGCTCGCGAGGAGGGGGAAATTTTAGTGCACAGCCCTACAATGGCGTAGGCTTCTTAGCGAAGGCATGAACTTGCAAGATACAAAGTGATAGTAGAGGGGCTCCGAACAGAAAAGGGCCCAAACAAGTGTACAGTAAATCTTGAATATGAGTCCAACACACTGGGCCATCGTGTAAAATGGGGATTTGGGAATGGAAACACTACGCCCAAAAGTAAGTCTGGTAAACTTCGCTATGCTTAGATTACTGGTCGTTTAAAGAATATATATGTTGAGCTTTACACAAGATGTACTGTTTATTTGTCTAGAGATCTCTGCACAGCGGTAGCATGGCGTTGCATCTAGCGCAGCACATGATATGCGCTGCACAGATGCTTATCTATAGGACACACCCTGACGCTGCGGAGGTTGACGCATGCCATCTAGTTGATGGCGCTGATGTATATGTCTAGATGGCTTTCATACACAGTCTAAGCATCCCAAGTGCACAAGTTCTTGAATTTTGCGTGTGGTTAGCAAACGCTAGCCGCGGTATCAACCACTCATTTGGCTTATACTCCCGATTCCTGCCTTCCACTAATTAGTAAGGATAGACTTGTATGCAGAGTAGGCAACGCAGCTTATTCAGGCATGCTTTCCCACTTGATGATCAATGCTCGCTGCTCGAGCGTTAGGTAGGGAGGTTACCCGGTACCCTACCACATTGCATAATGCGGACATCTCTGTATTTTTCCAACTGCAGCTACACACGCAAAGCCGAATAAAAGTATAGGCCAGATTCTAGAGATTTGAACTCAGGCGCCCCACTTGGAGTCTGTAGTTGTATTCATTTCACCATGAGCCTAAAGGCCACCTAGCCAGCCATTGATCTACCATCGACAACCTAGTGGCTAATCCTGCACATTTAGACTAGTAAAAGACCATTAAGTTTCACAGACAATAGTGGAACCATTTGAGGGATGCTGGGATCTGCTAGTCAACTTACACTCAGCATTTTGCTCTGACCCTTATGCTGTGCTTTATAACGGACACAGGAGTGTTGTCAGTCCTTAAAACAAAAACGGAAGCTCTGCATACTTTGCTTACACAGAAGCGCGCCTTCTGGGATATCCATGAAGGGGACCATCAGCCTCAAACCCTGTTTGAAGTTGACCGAAGGCTCTTAAGTTACCACTGAAGAGTTTTCCTATGCCCTTCCTTCATAGCACAGGGTTCAGGCAAGAGGGGATAGAGGACAGCTGGGCGCACGCTGTCGTAACGTGACGTCCGAAGTTTCGCACAGGTTTGCACCTAATACATGTGCTCCACAGGCAAAAAGCAGTCACAGTAATGAATTGGGACTCCTGGGGCTCTGCAAAAAATAATATGAAAGGAGGTCCAACTCACGAAGTCAGTACGTTGATAGAAAAGCCAACGAAATGGAAATCACCCAAGCGGTGCTTGGACTACTACACGATAAGTTTAAAGCTGCTCTAGCCTCAACAAAACAAGAGGTGTAACCACAAGGCAACCAATCAATGATTTTCAAAAATTGCGCGTAATAACCTGCTTTAGGCACCATAATAATTTTTTGCCTGCACTGCAGATAGTGCTGTAAAATCTCGAGCCAAACCAATGGCACCCATATATAACATACTGCACCGTGAAAATAGATCACACAGTTGAATATGTATTTAAAGGTTCTATATACCGTTGACTTATGCTGCATATACCAGAGGCTGAAAACATGGTCCACAAGTCAATCTCCAGAGGTCCACCCAGCATTTGAGTTCAGCTAGGCAGTCTCAGGCTCCGTTGAGCGGATCACCACATAAAATGATCGTGTCATATTCCACTATCAGGATCACACTTTGCGATGGGCAGGTTTGTATTTCGTATTAAGGCCATAAAGTTGTAATCGGCACGAAAAATATTGTGCTCAGGCCTTTTGCTAACGAGGATCCTTCAAATTTCAAGCGCCTAAGCTCTAACTGTACACATGAAAATGCGATGTGCCACATATGCAGGATCAGCAGGTTGTGTCAAAGACAGTTTTTCTTCATTTGAAGGCTTAGTAGGTTAAACTTTGGAGAATCAACGGGTATATGTAGTACTGATTTTTGTTAAATCAAGATGATTACTACCTATGGAGTAGCCCCCACACTAGTTGGTGCTTTAGGCTTTCTGTTGCACAGAACCTTTTAAGGGCATGGAGTAGAGTAGACATGCATGACCAGAGGGATCAGTCGAAGTGAACTCGGTCCAGTAGGGTTCTAGATGTCAGCAACTCTCTAGGGTCTACAGCACTTCGTTCCCGTCAGTCAATTATAGAGCTGTTGCTATCGAAACTACTACTATGCAGCTGCAATGGGCTGCAGATTAAATAAGTGGGCCGTGCCGCATGTTAGCAATGGTGGCGTTCGGGGGGTAGTTTCCCACCAGTAGGGAGAGCTCAAATCAGGAGAGCCTCTATTATTTCTAGCTGCGAATACTGATACATGGAGTAGTACTAGCAGTAGATTAGATGCTATGCGTGGAAGCAGGTAATCTGACGGTGCCTTCTCGGAATGCCCCAGGGCTGTACCAAATATACTTTTCACTCATCGCTGTCTCTCTTTAAAACCAGGTGGTATAACAAGTATTCATGTAAGGGGCTATACAATACGAAACTGTGGTTTTTTAGCGTCCATAATGAGTCAGGTGGAGCTCTCGATAGCTGCTATTTTCGCACCCTGTGGCTCCCGTTCTCATTGTGGTGGCAACGTTGGCACACTTGATCCACGTGGCGAGAGTTTATTTCAAGCTTGCATTTTATTTAGCTCTTGTGGATGGAATTTCGGGCCCGAATTTCGGGCTTGAAGTGAATAAATCGGCAGCGACCAGTTCTAGTGTCAGTTGAGGCAATATTTTAGAATCAAAAGGGGGAGCACATCGATCATGCATCCTTAGGCCCTGTAAGTTTCACAGTGCTACCATGTCGAATTTAAAAAGCAATAAATCAATGTATTTTGCGAGTTGAAAGATATAAGCAAACTGTTTGGCAATGTTGGCTTCGTGCAATTGTTGTAACGTGCTGCCAACTGCAGGGAAACCATGGTGACTCCAACTGAGCAAGTTTCCGGCTGTTTGAAGGCCCTGATTATGCCGTAGGAATCAAAATTTTCAGAAATAATGTTTTGCACACTTCAAGAAAGGGCGAAGAAAGCAACAGCTACTCAAGCGCTGTTATCAGGCAGGAGACTGTCAGTGAACTAACTACAGGCGAACCACTGGTCCACCAGGGTCTCCGTGCACAGATGCATATCCACCCAACTAACGAGCAATCCTGCTTAACAGCCTACTATACATTGAAATACTTTATCCAGCGTACATATATACGGGATATATAGCCTAAAAGGGGCTTAGTGGCTATAAAGCTGGCAAGAAATTCTTCACCGAGCGCTGGACTGGATGGGCTAGCGGCTCCCTGGTAGACATGCTAGTATTTTTAGCCTTTAAAGCGCAGCCCTAAACACCATCTTTTGCAAAATTTAGTCCAAGCTTCTGCTTAATCCACTTTTGTGAAATGGGAGTGGTAATGCAGTGTTTCAGGATGCTGAAAGCGCCATTTAGTACGCAGTGCACAGACTTGCAGTAGATTCTACCAGAATTGGTGAATGCACTACGCAGATGAAAGAATTTTTTCTCCTTCGTGCTAATGGGCTGAGGCTGTAAGCGGTGCTCGTGGATAGGCACATGCAACGCTTCTTGCACAGTCTGTCGACCCTTTCTTGAAGGGTTGGGTGAGAAGCAAGTGACTATTGGTGTAAGGAGCAGCTTGAGTTAGTTGATGGGAAATTTAGAGAGATCTCTAACATAGCAGATCCAACTGGCCTCAATCCACTGTGCTCTACACATGCATAGGAAGGGGGACAGGAAGGGTGGGACTAGCATGCACTGTCGAGCCAAGGCACGCCATGCAGCTGCACTCAGTTAGCTAACTCACATGTATGCGCCAAAGATATGTTTTGTATATAGCTAGGGGTGATTCCAAATGAATAGAACGTGCCAACATCAGGATCGTGTGCTGAGCTGCTTTTGCGGGACAAGCCATGTGCTTTCCTTTATGCGTGAGCCAGGTTACTCAGTAACCATTGTCGATAGTGAATCGTGGCTTGAATTCTAATATCACAGTTGCCAAAGTAACAACATTACTTGCATAATTAATTTAGTTGCATAAAGAAAAAAACGATTAACATTTTAGCTCATGGACCAGAGTTATATTTTGGACGGACAAAAAACCCTCTGCTGTTGACATTAGATGTCGAACCTTTTCCCTTTTAAACGCTCCTATGTTGCCACGAGCATCTCTGATAGATGCAGTAAGTACCTCTGCACCTATGTGCTTACTCGAGCATATGTATCTACGTGATCGCGTTCCGTACCTCCATCCGTTACATTCGCTAGCCTTCCCTTCTACAGAAGAGGCAAACGGGCTTCTCTTGTGGAAGCATCGCCTGTTTATTTGGCTTTTACATTTTTACCACTTCCCTGCAGTAGATCATATCAATAAGCTGCCTACGTTACCTGAAATTGTTCTTCCAAGAATCAGGGCAGCGCTGCCCTCTAACAGGGACACGAGGCGCTTGACAAGCGAAATAACTACAACTCTGCTCCCGCAGATATTTCTGCCGTCGTTCCTCCAAATAAAATAAGCCACAGCCCGAACGGTACCGGTGCGGACTGCGGGCGCACCACCACAGGCGTACAGCACCGCGGTGGCCCCGTAGGTCCGGGGCAAGAAATAAATTGAACAGACCCACAAAGCCGATACGACAGAACTGCATTCCAGCAGCTCCTCCAACGTCATGCCTACACTAGCAAACAGGCATTGGGGGGATATCAGGGGTGATACGGTGGTGAAATTGTTGCATTTTGGGACTTCGATGATAAGAGAGCCACGCAGTCGCCACACTGTTTCTTCGCACCATCACATCTGCATATCCTTGCCAGCATAGGTCCACTGAACAAAGCGGAACTCTATGCCCCTTTGCGGTACCATAGTTGAGGAGGTGTGGAAACTGCAGTTAGCCTCTGCGGGGCAACATGCAGCACGGCTACTTTTGTGGGAAGCCGTAGCATCAGTGTGCTCTGCAGGGCTTCACGCGTTTTGTGTGGGTGCCGCTGTTTCCAGTACGGGAATCGTACACCCGGCCCACACAACGTGTCAACCAATATCTTTAACGTTCCTGCTCTTCTCATTCCCTTCAAGCAGCAGGGAAGTAGTGTAACTTAGACTAGGGACGATGGATCCTCCTCGTTGACCGACCCTAAAGCACGGGGGAAACCGAAAAACAGGCCCTCAGAGGGTCCATGTCTATCCAACATACAAGCTACTACCAGAAAGGTATGCAATACTGGACTAGAAGTTGTAGGGGTCGTCTGGAGATGCTGCTGCTTTGCCCCAGGTCCTGAGAGGGCACACATAAACGAGCAAATAGCGACATATCGGGCAAAGCTGGGAGCACTCAAGGCAGAGGGATTCACCAAGTAGCACCTAAATCCACCCACGTCCCTCTGCGTTTTGTATCTCGGCATCCCACTAGCGGCATCTTAACTTTATCTCTTTAGTTGCGCCGTAGTAACACAGAAAAGGATACAGAGATCAGGAAGATTAGACTCTGTAATTGACGAAAGTGCTATAAGTAAAACACCGTTCAACTTACCCCTGGAAGCGCTCGTCATATGTGAAACCTAGAAACAGTCCTTCTCCCTCATCGAGATCTGTGGGGTTGGAGCTACAGGGAGAATCGGGCCTCTCTTCGTCTGGAGGATCCACGGAATCTGCGAACTCTGCAGGCTTTGACGGGGCTGCCTTTGTAGCAGTACCAGTGGTAGTACCTTGTCCATCGGACGCAGGCTTCGCTCCTCTGTTACTGGTGTTACTGCTGCTGCTGCTGCTGCTACTGCTGCTGCTACTGCTGCTACTGCCACTGCTGTCGTGTGCGTTGGGTGTTCTTGAGTGCTGAGATCTGGAGGCATTGCCTTCCGCAGTTGCGGTTCCAAAGGCAGCGTCCGGTCCCTCCTCTTCCTCCGATAGCACTGGTTCCTTCTTGAGCTCCGGCGGAAAATATTTAGAGTCCTCATGCGAATGGAGACGCGGCTTGAAGGGAGGCTTCACCTTTTTGGCGTAGAGATCCTCCCAGTTGACAGACCGAAAGAATGGATGCATCTGCAAGAGGCAAACACGACAAACTCGAACGTATACCCGAGAAGAACGCTAAAGAAGAGCTCTCCTACCGTCATATCTGTTACATCCTTTAGTATCAGCTGCACGAATTGAGTAGGCTGAGGCTGTTGGACCCTCACCTTAATCTCCTCTGCATCTAACGGCCCGGCCCCCAATCGGTTGTTGGCGTCACGGTGCAGCAAACTTCTTAAGAGGTCCACCGCAACTGGAGACAGGTAAGCAGGGAAGTCCAATCCACCCCTGAAGCAGGACACAACACAACGCACTTCAGCTGGTTCTGCAAAATCTCAATGCCGCTTATTTATACAAACCAGTATTTCCTCTGACAGCCCCAGGGTTCCATGAAGCCCGGAGGGAGGATCCAGGGATCCTAGGGTAAAGTGATACACCCATTTTTGGCTGTCCCTCACTCTGAAACAGGATAAAAAGGGTCACTCATACTGCATGGAAAAGCCTGTATGCCATGTTCTTGCAGGAGGGACAGAAAAGTGTAAATAAGGCAAATCAAAGTGTCGAACTGCCAGGTGGCAGTAACCCAGCAGGCTTTGGAGCTACGATTTGTGTTGTACCCTAAGATACTGCTCAGGAAAAAGCACGAAAAAAAGAATCTCACCAAAGGATGTTGCTGAAGAGGGCCTGGCGGTCAGACGTATAGAACGGCGGGAGGCCAGTAAGCATCTCGTACAGCAGTGCCCCGAGGCTCCACCAGTCCGCCGCTTTCCCGTGGCCAACTTGACACAAAATTTCGGGAGCGATGTACTCGGGGGTCCCGCAGATGGACTGTAGCAGCATGCAAGCAAGTACTGCTACCAGCAAGGTGTATGAGGACACGCAAAGAACTATGGTGCAACATTACAGAGGGTTCAATCAACCCATGCGCAACTGATCGCTCGCATTGCAAGCAACTTACGTGTTGCACACCGAAAGCCACGGAAAAGAACAAAGACGCTGATCCCATGCAGCTTGCGCCTAGGTCTATCTAGCTGCTCCCCCCATGGTCCACAAGTTCATAGTGCACTAAACCAAAAACCCCGCCACTCTACCACCAGCCGTAACTACGCCAGTACGCCTTGACGCAGTAGCATTCCGCAAAAGGCTTGCAACAACGAGATCCATGTCGTACCCTAGCGCTATTGTTGTCGGCGATTCCGCTTTTGGAGAGGCCAAAGTCTGTGAGCCTCACATGGCCCTCGGCGTCAAGGAGGACGTTTTCTGGCTTTAGACTACAACACAAGAGAAAACAAGCGCACAGAATGCAAATACCACAACGATCGTACACTCTGAATGCACCTTTTAACAGGCTAAAGATGAAGCTGCTGTCCGCTGAGACAGGATTGCTATAGCAGGTCAAAAGGCGAGACCACTCTGAAGAAAACTGCACGAAAAGGCCGCAAAATGGACTTAAGCTGTAACCCCACAGTCTCTGCATGGACTTTAGCCTCGGGTCTTGAGCTACGATGGCATGCGCAAGGGACCGGGGGCGCAAGCCAGCTGCCTGGCATTTTGGGGGTCGGTAAAGAATCAGTGGGACTGTACTCTCTGTATATCACATTGTGCTTATGCAGGTGCTCGAGGGCCAACAGCAGTTCAGCCGTGTAGAAGCGGGCACGAGATTCCGAGAATTTTCTGTCTTTTTGCAAGTGGAAGAAGAGCTCGCCCCCCGGGCAGTATCTGTGCGGACGCCACATAGTAGTATAGTGAAGAAAATGAGACAGGAGAACAAATACACGAGGCAAGTTCGCATCTTGCAGACCCATGCTGGCGCATTAAGCAGAGGCGCCAACAGCAGTAGCCGAGAAGCAGTTAAGACAACTGTAGCGTTCTAGTACTATCAGGGGCCCTGCTGATGCTCGGCGGTGCACAGGAAATGCAGCAGAGACCAGGATAAGAAAGGCAAGGGAACGGCACGGATCGGGTCATATCAGCTGACTCCAAAACAAAGTATAGCTTCTTGGGTGTTTGAAAGGCAAAGTGCATCTGCACAATGAAAGGATGCGAGATGACCTCCAACACCGCCCGCTCCGTGCGCGTATGCTGCACCTGCAGTCGCAGTCACGCAACCGTGCAGACCCTAACCAGCTGTTTTCCGGAGAAGCAAAAGCAGCAGCGAAATCTCCCGCAGCAGCGAAATACGTTTGAGCATCTGAATCAGCAGATGCGGGAGCAGCAACCAGTTTTGAGGTCGGCTAGATGTGTAACTGCTGGTTACCCAGGTTCCACGCCAGTCAACCTATGCCAATAGAGGGTACCGACACTCTAAGTACCACACATGCTTCAACTGAAACTTGGATTCTTCTAAGGCTCTTTATGTCGGACCCCACCTGACTGCGGCGTAACAAGGAGCTCTTTAGGAGGACCTTAAGGGCATAAAGCTGGTGGTCTTGCTCGAACTTAACCAGCATTACCTTCCCTACGAAGCAAAAAGCACAAACCCTTGGCCCTAGAGGCTACAAACTCATACCTGCACGGCGACGTGCTCGTGAGACAACAAACGAAGTTCGCCACTGCTGCACAAACTGTGCTGCCCATCGCGAATTCCCTAAATATCCCATCCACTTGGTACCCTTCACCCTACCCCGCCGACCTCGGTGACTACAACGATCATGTTGCCCAAAACATTCGAGTTCAATCAAGGGGCAGATGTACCATAGGATCCCTTCCCAATGACGTGCAGCAGCAGGAAATCCTCGGGACCAACTTTTTTTCTCTCAACAAGGGGGGCCAAATAGGCCATATTCTTCGTGTACACGTAGCCCTCCTCTGGGAGCATGTGGCTGTTGGGGCTGCTCGTACTACGACTGCTGCTGCTCGCTTTGAGGCTCCTGCTTATCCTGCTTGAGTTGCCATCGCTACCACTGACACCACGCTTCCCCCTCTCGTCGCTGTTCCCCGCATTTGCAGCTTGAGTTGGGAATGCTGGTGCCGCTGATTCTCCGACATCCGACAACGCCCCCGGTCCTCCCTCACTGCTAACAAGTCCATGGCCGCTGGCGTGCGCGACAGAAGTCGCCAAAGCAGGCAAAGCCGTAGCAGCAGCAGGATCGCTCGTTGCGACTTCACCCCGTCCAGATGTAGAGCCATCCCCCGGCACCTGGTAGCGTGCTACAAGGGACTGCTGTTCCTCCTGAAGAGATCGGGGGCGGTGAGGCGGTCTTTGCAAGTTCCAACTGTTTGTGCCCCTTCGACGAGGCACTGCTCCTCCAACCTTTCGATGGCGTTGCTGCTGCTGAGCCGGCTGCGGCGATACCTCACACGAGGCGCTGTGCGCAGCAGTGGAGTCGCCACAGATAGTCACCGGGGTCACCTGTTCTGCTGTCAGCTCAGCATTCGGCGTGCCTGACTGAGCAAGCAGCGTTGCCTCGAACCCTGCCCCCGCTGCTGCATCGCATGGAGAAGCAGCAGCAGCAGGAGCAGACACGAAGGCATCTGATGGTGGCACTGGGATTGACTGCTCCTGCCACAGAGGTGAGGGGTCCTTGTGAGGGCCCACAGCACTGCCTCCCTGCGGCTCCAGCTGCGACAACTGTGGCTGCGGCTGCTGCTGACTGCGCTTAGGCTCCCGCTGATGGATTCTGCTTCGTCCAGTTGCCCTCTGTCTTCCCCTTTCCTGCCGCTGCTGCGGCAGCCCACCCGAACACTGCTGCTGGTCCTGCACCTGTCCCTGCTGCTGCTGGTGCTCCTGCAAATGCCTGTGTTGCTGCTGCTGCAGCGCATGATGCTGCTGCAGATGCTGGGGCTGCTGATGCAGATGCTGCACAGGCATGTAGGAATAAATGGGCATGTCTACAGAGGGGACTACAGCACAGTGCATTTGGTGTTGCCAGTGTAACCAGTGCGCGTGTTGCCACTGCCGCCACTGCTGTTGATGCTGCTGCTGTTGCCAGTGCTGACTTTGTTGCCACTGGTGCTGCCGCTGCAGTTCATGCTGCTTCTCCTGTTGCCAGGAATCCGAATACTGCGGTTGCCACTGAGACCACGTCTGCGGATGTGGCTGTCCTCCCCCTACGAATCCACAACGACTGCTGTGAGACGCTGGGGCGTCGAGTGCACCAACGTTGGCGGCGGCATTTAAGGCTGGCTGTGCAGCAGCAGGAGCTGCTGCTGTAGGGGGGAACCATTTTCCTTCCACATTTGTGTGGCTGTCTGCTACATGCCATGGTACTCTGTTGCAGTGACTACGGTCACTACTTGCAGGATCAGCAGCAACGGCGGCTCCTCCTGGATCAGCCACTGCATCCTTAGCACCAGCCGATTGTTGCGTGGGGCACTCCCTGGAGTTGCTGGCACTGGCTGCAGGCTTCTTCGGCTTCCCAGAGGCCCCAAGGGTATCGGCTGCCCCTCCATGCAGGCTTCCTTGTGCGCATGAAACCAAAGGGACCCCCATCATGGTGAGGTAGGGGTAGTCCAACGCCTGCTGCGCATAGTGGGGAGGCGAAGGGGCTATTAAAGCCTGGTGCAGCAGCTGTTGCTGTACCTGCTGTTGCTGCTGCTGAAACTCGCTTGCATGCGCATAATAAAGCTGCCGCATGGGCAGCAGTGACGCGGCCACTGGTCCCGTTGCATGCGTCGCAGCGAAGGGCGCTGAGGCTCCCCGAACTTGCAGGTAACAGCCAGGGGTTGCCTGGTAGGGGTACCCCACAAGGGGAGGCTGTAACTGCAGTGGCACTACGGGAGCTTCGGAAGGCCCAGGAGAAGACAGTGTCTGCGTGCGACCACTGCCACCCCCGCTAGCACCGTCCTGCGGGAAGGAATAGCCCTGGTATGAACGGTTGGGAAGGCCTTCTTCAAGAACGCCTGACAGCCCGTTCCCTCTGTTGGATCCAAGGTGCTGTGAGCTTGAATACGCAGGGTTACGCTGAGCTGACTGGGTGTATCGCCCCCCTAAGGTTTCAGACGCAGAGTGGGAAGCCTCTGGAGTCACTCCTGCTTCCTCTTGTTTAGGATTCCGTGGCGGGGGCTTTGAGGGACCTCCTCCAGAACGGGAGTCTGCTGGCATTGCAGAACTGGAGGGTGCAGCACTGAGCTGTTGCTGCTGGTTGCATCGCTGTTGGTACCGCGGCGGAGGGATTGGCGGATTCCTCGCTCTAGGATTCTGAGGCCGTTGATGCTGTTGATGCCTCGGATATTGCGCCTGAGGCTGCAGTTGGTGCCGGCAGCGATGCTCATGCTGTCCCAGTTGTCGCTGTTGGGGGAGGTTTCGCTGACCACGACGTCCACATCGAGCTTGCTGCGTTTTCACGTGCGGCTGCTGCTGAAACTCAGATTGCAGCAGCTGCTGTTGCGGCGGTGATTGTGGCTGCTGCTGCTGCAGCTGCTGAGGCGCTTCCTGTCTCTCTGCCCTCATCGCGGTTCTACGACTGGGATGGTGGTGCTGCAGCCTCGAGGGCCCCAAGGCCGCGGCTTAACACAGCACGTGTCGAATTCTTCCGTTAATGGATTGTTCCTGGTGCTTTTACTTTTGCATGGAGCTTTTTGGCCCGGAACAAGGAGACTGACCCTCTGAGAAGCCTGCAACAAGCCCTGGAGGTCTGCAGCCGGTACTTTGAAAAGCGTGGCGGCAGCAAGGCCCCCCAGCTGCAGCGATAGACTCGAAGACGCCAGGACCGTAGGGGTATGAAATTAGAGCATTCAGGAGGCCCCCCTGAAGGCTGGACGAGACAGCAGATACGGCGTTTGTCCCACCAGGCACGCGGGCCCACGCGGTTTAGTCTTCTGTTGGAACAGACAGGGCATGCCAAGAAGAAGTTGTGCAAGGAGAGAAATAACGGAAGGAAGAGAGAAAATGGAGTCGCCCAGAGGAGAGAGGCCCCAACCAGGAGCTCTGGCTAAACCGATCAGCGGAGCTGGTCGGCCGCGAGCCCACAGAGCTAACGGGGGCACATAAGAAAAAATTGAGTACACTGAAAAGAATTTGAAAGAAAGGGCGTAAATAATATAAGCAAGCTAAATAAGATATGAGGATCTATATTGCAAAATACGAGACAGTAACCGATGAGTGCGGGGCCCTCGCGTGAACGGCTCGCCTCATGCCTTCTGATGTATATCAGTAGAATGATCCGTTTATTTCTTCTCCTTCATTGTAAAACTCCAAGTGGAACAATATGCTCATTGTTAGTCCTCCTACGACTCTTCTCAGGCGAGCAGCGGAAGACAGTATCAGGTACAGCCCCCCCTCTGCTCTCCTCTCCGACCCCCAGGGCCTTAGGCCTATAGAAAGGCGCTTGAATGTAATCTGGTATATTTTAAAAGCTGCGTGAGCCTAAGAGCGTCTTATATCCGGGCAAAACACAGAATAGGGGTAAGAGCCTTTCTTGCCATTATCCCAACTAGTTCAGCCCTAGGGACCTCAGGCAGAAAGTACGAATACATGCGTTCACAGAAATATCGAAGGGCTTGTGCTCTCGTTCACAAAAGAAGCCGCAGAACCCCATCTTCATTCGTCACAACAACCATTAAAGAGGAACATAGATGGATTACCGAGTGTTTTATTTCTGTGTTGCTCGCTTCCCTTTTCTCACATGGCACGGTGTGCAGGTGGCTAGATTTTGTGACCCGTATAGAGACTGGTGCACTGTTTTCAAGAGTGTCGTAGCCACATACCGTGCGCCCTTGCCATGCTTCTAGCAACACAGGCGCAAAAAGAAGCGTGCGTCAGCAGTGTTCCAAGTAGGAATACATATCCTGGTTCTTTACTACTCAGTCTCTTTAGCGGTTTTTGTTTCCTCCTACCCCTGTTTAGATGCTCTGGCGATTTTCGTCACTCTTCTTTCCCTTTTTGCATTTATCCTTTGTGCTGCGCCTCATAGGAGGAGGAGGAGGGGGATGGCCAGAAAGTGGCAAGCGAGGCTACACATTAGCACTTTCTACAACACCAGTTATATTTAGCTGCAAGTCAGTAGAAAACTCACCAATCGGGTTGCCTGTATATCTTACCTATTTCAGAAATACTGTCAGTTTGATGCAAGAAAGTACAATGTCTGCGTGTTCCCTATATGCTGTGTGAAGCTAGCGGTGAACGCTTAGGGTTACTAGAGGGTTCAACAACGCGCACCCTAGCTGTCCCTCTTTACTCATGCCGAGAAATCTGAAGGGCGCAGGAAGGGTAAGGCCAAAATTCTTTCAAGAAGCACTCAGTAACTCCTTACTATGTTAGTAGTGAGTCTGCATTCAAATGTCTTCCGATGGCGACTTTACATGGAGCGTTATAGCTAAAAGCACCGCACGGTTCAAAATCACTTGTTCCCCCCTCACTCACTGGCTGTTGATGCAGTGCAGCATCAGGCGTTCTAGGTCTTCCTGCAACCGCTGTACATACTTGGCAATTTAAGGATTTGAAGTTTCTGAATGCCAGGGTGAACAATCTGTCTGCCGATGGAAGCTAATAGCGACAACTCTTGTTGAGTTGCCAGATGACGTCTTGCAAGCCAATGCGAAAGCAGCAACACCACAGCTTGTAAAGATGCATGAATTTTGGCCAGTGAAACTTTCATGGATGCCTTGATGAGGTTACACGGATCCGAAACAGATGGCGGCCGTATAAATGGTTAAATACTCAAGGAATTTGTGAGCAGGCTAAATGGGCACCACCTTTTTGCCTCGATATTGGCAAAAGAGATTGCTGCTTGCGGCGTGTTTATTGCAAAGAAATGTAGTTTTATCGTGTCGATATTCGTGTTAACGAACAATCTGCCTGCATGTATAACATCAGTTCCTGCCTTAATAAATGTCCTTGCTCATCGGTTAATGCCGAGATCAGCTGGAAAGCAAGCTCTGGTAGTAGTACGATGAGTTTAGCAGGGGGCTCTATCATTAAATGATTCACTGAGAAGTACAAGACTTTGGTCAGCAAAAATCACGATGCAAACAAGCAGGTGCTTCATCAGCAATTTATCTTAGGTGTACCGGAAATGTAATGTCAGGTAGCCGCAGGCAGGGCAGCGACTCAGCGATTAAAGAACCAACAAG
Source organism: Cyclospora cayetanensis (assembly GCF_002999335.1). Taxonomy (NCBI): domain Eukaryota; phylum Apicomplexa; class Conoidasida; order Eucoccidiorida; family Eimeriidae; genus Cyclospora; species Cyclospora cayetanensis. The sequence goes on along the minus strand of NW_020312370.1, from coordinate 210,706 downwards.
CAACGATTCCACAAGTGCCGTGCAAGCTAGGAATTTTAGATTGTATAAGCACAAGCTCGGTGTTCTAGCCACAAGAAAGCGCCAAAGTGGGATGTGTGGCCAGTGTATGTTGGTCTGTGTCAACTGGCCCTAGCCTACAGTTTAATGATATTGAGGACGGCCTATTGCGGCTGCAGATACAGCGAGGAATTCATAATAATTGTACATTTCGATTTTGTTCCGTGTTGCTGTTTCGGGCAAATCACTCCATGTTCTTCGGGCCATTGTGATTTTCACACAATAGTGGAAAGCACTTACACTTCGTTTGGCGACCAGGAATGAGCCCCGCGGCAGAAAAGCATGCTCTTTCATGCCTAGATTGTCAGTAACTGAAGCCTCGTAGGTCCATTAACTGGCCTTTTGCAAATCCTTCCAGTTTTTGAAGAAGTTTGGACTAATTTGACCATGAACCTACTTGTTGGACTGCCTGAGGTCAATGGTCAGGATATCACTTACGTCTTTTTTAACAAACCCAAAATATATGTCATTTTTATCCCTCGCCCCAGCTCTGTCACGGCTCACGAAGTTGTTCAATTTTTCTTAGATCGTAGCTGGAAGCCTTACTGATTCCCCTGGAATATCATCACGCATGACAGTCTGAATTTTGTGATTGCGTTCTGGCGTGCCTTTATGGCCCTTCCACACGTTAATAACATTATCGCCATTGCGACGCACGCTGAAGCAGATGTAAACAGCGTACCACTCGCACTTTTCAGTAGTATTTGTCAATCTCTGGTCACAAAAACCGCATTGTTTGGCTAGTGTATGCTCTTTTGCTGAGTGTGTTTATAATACGGCAATGCAACTCTTCACCCCTTGCACTCCTGCCTCCCGGATCTTGGCTGAGGAGGCCCTCTCTGTTTCAGATATGGACCTATTGAGCCGGGGAGAGCAGCCACCTCCAGAAGTGGAGGGATTCAGAGGGTAGCTGTTCAACGCAGGCGAATCTACGCAAAAAGCTTAAAAGACACAAGCACGGAAATATGATTAGCGGGAGTCAGCTGCGTATCTCAGGGCTGACATTTTGGTTATGTTAAATAGCCAAAGTCTATGAGCGATACTAGAAGACGACCACTTCAAGAGGCTTGCGACCAGGTTGCTACAGTGACTCGCCATTCGCGTACGAATAAATGCCCCTCCATAATGTATCGATTTTTCTTAAACCGTAAATGCCAAGGCACTCTCAGTATTGGCTTCCTCATGAGCTTCAACTTAACTTGCCTATTCGCGAACTAAGCTGCGCCTGCAGGTGGCCCATGGGGAGGCGAGGGATCCACAGGGGGCCGCAATACTATCGGGTTCGTAGGAGTTTTGAGCGCTGATGAGATCCTAGACGGGAGCTTCTCATGAATTGAGGCAGGGAAATCTCAGTGGTTGAAAGAGGAGCACTTGTAGGCTACGTAGGCCGCATGAAAATGGGGGTCTGTCAGGTGCATTATTTCAGTCTCCATGAAAGGCATTTTTCGCGTCACTTAGTAAATGGACTGTTCCAGCTGATGTTCTGCCTCAAATAGCTACATCCATTTTTGGAAACTGCTTAATGCACTCCCGGTCAATACTGTGAAGGTCTCTGGATTAAGGTTCGATCTCATTCACTCCTAGGTGTGTTGCCTCCCCATTCGCCTTAGGCCTTTTCTTCAGGCTTTGGAGTGGACTGTGTGCATGCACCGGCTGTACTACCACGCAACAATTGATCTAAGAGATGCGCAGGCACTGGTGAGCTAGTTCTATTAGGATTTACTGTACGTCTTTTATTCGCTGTTTGTTTGTCGTAGCAGGAGGCTTACAAACTTCAGCGCATCGATGACAGCAAGCCATTGCAATGTTTTGGTCTTGTCGGCTAAGTCCCTCACTCGTTGTCGGCTACTGCGTCTGGCTGCCTTCCTGTCTTTTTCACTCTGGGCGGCAATGCACCCATGTTTTCGCCAAGTTTCATTATTTTTGCCTTTCTACTGGCCTGGCGAGTTGCAATTGTTCAGCAACTCTTCGGCCGTCCTCCACGCAGTTTGCCTCGACGGGCAGGAGCGGAACATGCGGCCGTGTGCCTTAAAATGAGGGAGATGTAGCACGCAAAGCTCATTCAAGCACTGTCTGCTACAGCAGTTCTAGTTGACTTGGAATTTGCGAAGATTTGATTAACTGTGTTGTCTGCTGTATCTTCTTTACCCCAGTGTGTTGGGGGGCTCGATAGAAGAAGACGCAATATTATGTGCATGTGCGCTAGATGCTCCGTGCTTCTAGCTGTCAATGCTCAGAGTGCTTGGCAGCTGAAGCTACGCACACCCAAGCTGGCCCGCTGCCCTCGTATCGGAAGGGCATAGGGGCGTGGCCACGGACCGGCGGTAGCCTTTTCGGTAAACACTCAATAACCTAGTAGGCCTGTTCTGTGTCAGGACTCAAGTGTCCCTATAACTTGACTTCGGTGCAGCGCTATACCTCCGATGCTTGTGCCGCACTATAGCAAGCTCACACCGGAGCAAAGAGGCTTAATTCATTTTTTGCAGTCCCACGGTCTGTTCCTCCGTATCCCGAGTATCAGGCCGTCCCTTCCCCCAGCGCAACAACGCATTCCAGAAATGGACTGCCGTGGATTTCCCTGTATGCGCCATACCAATAACCATTAAGTCACTGCAGCAGCGCCCAGACCGATCTTTCGTTCATCGCTCCGTTTTCAGTACTGGTGTACGTGCGTCATTGTCCATTGGCTTTCTTAGCTCTTAATGTATGCATTTCTACATGCTTCATAGGAATAGTACTTACAACCGCATTAAAATACCTACTTTTGCCCCTACTGCTGCGGGTTCAACGCCGCGTCCTATTGCAATGGCGTCAGTAGCTCCCTTTACTCTTGTTATTTTTTTAGCCCATGTCAAAAACCCTGGTCTACCCTGGCGCCATAGCCCTCTACACAACAGCTGTAGTGGCAAAACCTCATCGACGAGCATAGCTTGTGTGACAAGCATGCCTGTTCCTTCGTCCCTCCATCTAACTATCTACTGCCCGAGAATCGAGGGGCAGCGCCGCCACAGCGAACTGCACAAGTAGGCGGTGGCTTGCTTGTTTGCTAACGTCTTACCATGTACCAATGAGAAGCAATGGCCTTTTAGAACAACGCGCGCCAGGCAGCCAGTATTCACGCAGAAAATTGAAAATCAGCACAGGCAGAAACTGTTACAAAACGGACAGGCAAGGGCAGAGAGCCGTGTAAAAGGATTGCCACAGAAGGAGAAGCCGTAGACGAAAAAGCAGAAATTAAGGGGACTTACAGGATATCGCCTATTTAGGCATTAAAGGGAGAAGGGGTCAACAGCATTAGAGAAAGATAGATACTTTCATGAGGGACACAAAATTACCAAAACAGGGGGCCACGCGAGCTTGTTGATCTCTCAGCCACTTTCCCCTTGTTCCGCTTACTCCTTTAAGCCCCTCCCTCATTGCCTCCCTCTGTCCCTTCTACATGTAGGCATCTGTATGTCGTTCGCTCTCCCTTGCTACCGTTTTGTGTCTCATTCCGTCCTCGTTGCAGGCAAAGCTCTTCCTCTGTGCCCTCATTTCCACCAAATGCCTGCTACGCTTGTTTAAGACGACGGGTGTTCTTCATGGATCTTTGCGTACATTGCGGCGATTTCATCAGCAAATACCTACGACAAGGCAGCAAAGACACGAACATCAATCCGTTGAGACCACCCTCAGCCCAACAACGGGTTTGTGCGCAGTCCTATACACATGAACTCTATATATATGCAGCTTCTGAGACCACGCCATGCAGCAAGACCCGTTCGACAGACGAAAGCACATCAGGTGTGCTTGTACATGCGGATGAGTACTATGCATACAGCACGCATTCTCACAGCAGCTACTAACAACAGACGGGCAGCGCTGTTGTTAATCTGCGTGGAGGTCCCTACGCCATGTCAGGAAGTACAGAGGAAAACTGACACAACATCCTTAAAGCCCCCAGGGTCCCCATATGGAAAAATCATACGTTTGCTGAATTTTATGGAAGCACTAGGAAGGGGATTTCAGAGGATGAACCCAACTAACTCTGCGTATTCCCTGTCTGGCGCCCTGTGCTACCCCAGCAAATCTTAGTGGCAGGATAAACAAGAATGCAATAAAACAAGTCTTATGGTTAACGACGTTTATGCTGCACGAAGCAAGTTGTTGCAATCCGTGAATCCCCTGGGGTCGTACCTCCTTGGCATAGTGCCGTTTGAGCTTGAAGGTTGGCGTGAGGAGTCCATTCTCCACAGTGAACTGCTCCGCCCGTAGGTGGATTTTCCTGGCGAGCTCAAATCCCTTGAGACCCTGTTTCTTTCCCACCTGTTGCATGTCCTCATATATAGCCTGCTGCAGCTGGGAGTCCTGAATCAGCTCAGCGAAAGGCTGACAACCAGTGGATGCGGAGGAAGACCCCCGGGTTTCTGCCAGCCACTTCAGCGTCTGCCCCTGGTCCGGCACAACAATGGCTACAAGCGAGTTCTGCAGCGAAAACAGAGGTAACGAGAGAGTAGAGATGGCGAAACACGCAAGGGAACGTGAAACCCGTTGTCGAACCACTAAGGGGCTAGATATGACGAGAAGCGACATTTCTAAACTCTGAATACGGATAAGTACACATGAGAATTTTAACCTTCAGCATAATCAGAGTCGAAAGCAACAAACGTGCACGGAAGGAAACAAAAGGGAGGGAGCTTGGTGGCGCACAAAGCAAAGATACAATAACAGCCGTCTCGTAACCACTTAATGTCCTAGTTATATATTTATTTTGCTGTCCAGATGAACGGTCACAGCCAAGATACAGCATGAGCCTATATATATTGTATAAACATATGCACAAATACAGCCAAACGTGCTGTCGGGATGGGGTGACTAGAGGACCCGTTAGATTGGGGGCAGCGCTACGTACCTCTGAGGAGAACCCAAAAACAAAACACTGCTCAACAAATCGACTCTGCATGTACACCGCCTCTATTTTCTCAGGCGCCACGTACTCGCCCTACACCGAAATTCAGAAAAGCACAGATGGAATACACCCGCTGTTCACACACCCGACTACAGATGAAACCTGCAACCTCATCATGGACACGTAAAAATTAGTGTTTTTGCCTCCAAATGGAGAGAAGCGAAAAAGGCCAAAATCCATCAAAGGAGGTTGAAGAGAGAGATACAGCACAAAAAATACCAAGAGTCATCAGCCCCCAGAATTCTTCAGCTGTATATCTAGCGATCCCGAGCGTCCAGCCCGAGGGCTCTATGTGGTCATTGCTACACAGAGACCAACAAAACGCAACAAAACTTGATTGTACGCCGATGCACCATGTGGCCCTGAACTGTGAAACGTACCTGTGCAAGCTTGAATATGTTTTTCTTCCTATCGATTATCTGAATGCCACCATTTGGGAGTAGCGCGACAATGTCTCCAGTATGCAGCCACCCATCTTGGTCGATTGCTGCTGCTGTTTCTGTGGGATTTCGGAAGTATCCACTAGAGACAGTAGGACCCCTTACACAAAGCTCGCCCTTGGGGATAGGGTCCTTGATAGAATATTTCCCCATAGATTCGCTGACGTCAAGCAGGCAGAACTCCAAACATGGCAACACGCCACCTACTTGCCCAGGGTGCCTATCGTACACATTCCACGTCAAGAAGGATGCGCCCATCGTCTCTGTCATCCCATAACCCTGAAAAAAAGTTCGCACCCCATATACCCACCCTAAGTCAAAATTTTAAGGAACTCCACAGAATCAAATACATGTACATCGCTATGAAGCTACAACAGTGCCACTGCGCCCACGCAACCAGTCATATCTGCACCTATCTAAACAGACAGGCAGCAATTCATACACACATATACCAGCCAAATGACACAGAATGGCCTTCTCTGATTGCATTTACAGGTAGTGTAAGTGGAAAACTCCAGGCCCTAACCTCAACAATCCAGCAGCAGAAGAAGGCGCGCATCCTCTCCAGAATGTAGGGATCTAATGGGGCCGACCCCGTCAACATAATTCGGACTCTGCCCCCCATCAAGCCACGGAACTTGTCAAATACTATCTACAGGAAGAGAGACACAGCAGCTAGCAAAAGAAATGAAGTGCCATGAGACCAGAAGGGCGGACGCAGAGAAACAAGCCTCAACAGGACAAAAGGGGAAGCGGCAGCCACAAGTGGCAGCGAAGCGGAGGTGCGAGTGCTACCCTCAAGGCTCTACAAATGCCAAAAAATAGTCCCATTCGCTTGCACACCGTACCCTGTCCCATAATGCATGCTGAGGAACACCAGAAGAACGAAGCCGCCGGATCTTCGCTCCCAATGCTGCAGTGCAGACAATGCACATTCAGAGCCTTCGCTTTCAACAGGCAAATGGAAATACACGGATTCAGCTAATAGCAAAACCACGGGAAAGACGCACAGGTTGGTGGAAACACACGTAGAACGCATTAACAAGAAGGTTTAAATATACCCAGAGGAAAAGCGGAGTGACAGCAAGAGAAAGCAACACAGATGAGACGAGTCGCCAGAGTATTACAAGCAGAGCAAGGCGAAACAAAAGCACGCCACAGGGGGTAGAGACTTGCTCTCCGCTGCCTACAGGAAGGTGCACGATAGTAGGAGAAACAAGCTGAACGCCACCTAACGGTGCAAATGCACCACAAGTATGCCTTCAGGAAATCATGGTGGGCTGTGGGGGGCCTTGAGTGCAGAGGTGGCAGCCTAGGATGCATGCCGTGTGAAGATAAGGAAGATAAAGGGAAGCATGGGGGAAACAATAGAGTCAGATGAGCCACATCTATGAAAAGTACCCTGCTGGAAGAGCGAACGAGCAAGGAAGGATTTGCCCTGGAGACTGCTGATGACTCGGTCCTCGATGCGTTGAAACAGACGTGGGACGCTGCGAGGCAGCAGCGGGAAGAAGGAAAACCGATTGTCAACGTTATTCACATTAAGCCCCTGGACCGCGTGGCAGGGAGGGAAGGAGGCGGGTTGTCGTTATCACATGAAAAGCGTGAGAAGACAGAGGCGCATGCACCAAAATGAAGCCGTGAGACACGTTATGGGTCCAGCAGACGGATACGTCTTAAGCTCACAGATCAGCTTCAAAGGATGCAGAAATTCCTACCATCAGAGGTACAGCCAGTAATGAAACATGCTGCTCGTGGCTGTAAGAATGAGACGAGGCATGTACGCAGCAGGACCCCCAGAAACTAATGGAGACCACGTGGAAGCGGCACGCAGGCATGGAACCTCACCTGCAGAAGACTGTCGGCTTCAACACTTGCACGTCCTCCAGCAGTTTGTGGGTGTCCTGGAGAGCGCAGCAACAAGGATATCAGCGTTCGTACGGTTGATGCGGCGCCACTGTAGAGCTCTCATGCTGGCTGGAATGCAGTTACTGATCGGTCCAAAGCATCACTATGAGTAAAGCAATGCGGCCCCCGAAGCCCTCTGCTGTGTCTAGCCGTTAGCTTCGCCAAAGCCAGCCTCCTCTTAAAACAAGGCATCTTGTGAAAGAAGGAAGACTTCCGCGTCGCTAAATACTCAGCACCCAAGAAAGCCTATATCAGGCCTGAGAAGCACTGGAATGCAGGAAGGACGCCACGCGACGGCGACAGGCGAGGAATGAGGGAAAGGGGCAGACGCAGAGTCAGAGGACGTGCAGGTTGACCAGTAGATACACACGCAGACTCACAGGACAGAAAGCGAGCATACGGAGCGACAGCGGGCTAAGCTCACAGAGAAGTATACAAAAGGAAAAGAAGATGAACAGGCAGACAACCTACTCTTAGACTGACAAGCGTCGAGGCAGCAATCGATGCAAAGAAAGTGGGTTTGTAAGATAGCTTACTCCTGAGTAGAATCCGACTCTGCCTCCGTAGCTGAAAAAGAGATTTTCGCAGAATCGCTCGTAGACGTGGGCCAACGGCAAATATGAGATTAGGCAATCACTCGAGTCAAGGTAGAGGTTGCGCTCGCTCAGAGCTGCAGCATACAATACAAGCGACAGCACAGCACAAAAGAACAGAGCCAAAAGATGGGAAAGGGCTGTAAGGGGAAGGTAATCCCACCTCATTTTGCCGAGTTGTTTTTCCTGAAATAAAGTAAGCTGAATAGGCAGGGAATAGAGAATTCGAAAAGGATGGTGGAAGCGCGAAGGAATTCAGTTGACATCGAAAACGCAAAAGCAAAAAACTTGTGAGGAAACAGATAAACGCACGGCCTTCCACAGCAGTGGACACTGCAGCCACAAAGTTCCCGTGAGTCATCATGACGCCCTTGGGGTTGCCAGTAGTCCCTAGAGAAGAAGGCAAGCAAGGCAGCACAAAAAAACACATACCAACAAAACAAACGTGCGAGGAATCAAGTAAATGGGCGGGCAACGGCAATGGGACTTTCATGCAGCCACATCCAGGTAAGGGAACTGAAAATAAAGACAGGCTTTTGTGAAAACTACGGTGGTACAATTAAGTGCAGCAGAGATTCCTGAACTGTATGGTGCGCTGCGTTAAGAGCAAAGCTGTCAACAGGGCCTCAAGCACCGATACCTGAAGTGTAGCATATGGTGTGCAGCGACTCCATCGTGGGCTGCACGTCATCTGTCAGGGGAATCATGTTTTCCCTCCCCTAAACAAAGAAAAATAGAGAGTGGTACACAGAAGGACAGACAGGCACACTGAGAAGGGAGACATGGGTGGGCAGAGAGAGATACGCACAGGTCGATCGAGATTTACACAGAAACAGAGAAATAAGGACACGGAGTCCACGATGACAATAAATTACCATTCACATCCATGATTTTTTTGTAAGGCACATAAGCCGGAAACGGGTAGGAGATAGCGTGGAACATGCTGGGTACGTACCATTTCTAGAAGTTTATTCCATGGTAGCAATTGCAAATGGAGCGAGTTGGCGGTTTCTTTCTCAGTATCTGAGATGTCGTCTAGCGTGATGACGACCTTCACCGGAAGGGGTTCACGGGATCCGTCTTTGTTTGTTTCTTGTGATTGATGCTGCTGCAAGGCATCAAGCAACTTTGGAAGACAATTCCCGTCGCTGACAACGGTCTTCATTTGTGTCTCTGAAAGAATAAATTGCGTGCTGTGAGAGCCCAATGTGTCATACAAGGGCACCGCGGTGATGCCAAATGCATTGCCTACGAACATGAGCACGCAGATGTCACTCGGAAGAACGCAAAAGATAGTAGCGCAGTGGAGAGAACCAAAGAAAGTTTAGCTGCAAATATACATATAGATATGCATGTGCGCATGTGGCTTATGTGCGGTGATTGGGCTATCAAGTTAAGATACATTCACACAGCACCAGAAAAGCAGTCTAAGAGGATATAAGTGTGGCATCCCCACAAGCCCTGAGGCGGTAGAGAAAGACCCCGAGAACGTAGGCGAAAAGTGAGTGGTCTTTCATGCGTCTCAGTAGCTATAGGAATAGAGATTTGTAAAAGACATGTATCGGCTATACGATGAGGCGCATGCTTCTTCTCATGGATAAAAGCTGACACATGCGCACTTGTGATTGGGTGAAAGCACACCCGATATTGGACTATACGCAAAAGACGGCCGAGCCATACGGAAACAAAAAGAGAATTCGGAAAGGGGGAAGTTCGGAAGAATGAGGGCAAACAAGCACAAGGGGTGTAGCGTATGCAATAGAAGCAAGAAACAAGATACGGCTTACAGGCATGCTCCGTAATAATCCACTCTTCCCTGTTCTTGGCGAAGATGCCAATACATCGCAAACTTAAGGGGCTATCCGAGCCGCTATCGAAGCAACAAAGAGGCACCAGATCGCCGTTCAATAGGCCGCTACCAGCTTCCAAAGCCAGGCGTTCCACCTGAAGATACATTCCATGCAAAATGGGGTGCAAACCACAAACCCTTAAGCGAAAAGAGGTTGCAAAAGGCCTATAACTCGAAGCGCTAAGGGCACAATGAGCGGATACACGGACAGTACAGCTTCCGGGGAGGCTGCAGAGATAACGGCAAACTCCCAACTGCCATAGCGGCACGGAGCAGAGGCAATCAGAATAGCACAGAAGCGACAAAGCACATAGAGGGCAACCCAGGATAAACAGAAAGGAAAGAGCCTGGCTAAGGGAGCCAGAGAGACGAACCTCTCTATACGTCTTCCACACGTAAGCTCCCCTCTTCCCATCTGGTAGTCTCTGCCGAGTGCCCAAACATGGGCCTTCTGGCGCCTTTCCAACTCCCATCTGGAACAACTCCCACCTGCATTCACAAACAACTCAAAGGCTCAAGTGTAGAAACGTAGCAATGCGAGATGCGCGTCAAGTATTGAGGAGATGCAAAAATATTGCAGCTCCGAACTCATAGCCAGTAGTACCAAAGGCAAGCCTGGAAGCCCCCTCGACTACTCATTACTGCTGGATCTAATATGCTCTTGAACAGCAAACGCTAGCATATATCGGTCCCTAGGTCCTATAGGTAGACCGCGCCAACCAGCGTCCTCCTCGATAGAGAACAACAATTCAACGGCACCTATCCAAAGCTAGAAGCCCTGGCCTCGAAGCCGCGCTAAGGGCATTAGGATGAAAGAGAGAGTAGCAGCAGCAGTCCCTGATTTATGTTTCTGGTAGGTTATGATGCTCATTTACATGCAAGCCCGAGGTCTCTTATTTGGCAAGTGTACAGTAACAAGTGACGCTAATCCGTGAACAGGACAAGGATAGCTGTTTCTGCTGCTCCTCCGTGTTCTGCCTGTGCATGATGCTACAGATACCCCGGTATTTGTTCGTCACTTACGCATTTTTGACGGGATTGGACGAAAAATTGTCTGCCAAGCGGTCCGTACAAGAATAGTGGCGTCGCACTGCGGTGCGGTCAGCTGTACGAGCAACTCAATGCAACGGCAGTAACCGAAGATAGCAACACCTAAACCGACGAGGAGCCAATCTTGGCGGGCAATATAAAATGATGAGATGGGCAAACAGTAAACGTAGAGCTAGCTGGCTGAGGGCCGCTTTGTGAGCCCATGGGTGCGTAGGGGCCGAATACTCGCAAGGCCCGAAAGAAGCACCGCACATGCGATTCCCCAAGAGATCGAAACAACGCATAGACGGAAAGCTGCGATAGGGAGCCATGAAAAGAGGGGGAAGTAGAGGGTCTCAGAAACGTCGTGGTGATGGCATGCACAGACGAGTGCCCTCAAGACTCCTGTACATCCTCCCAAGCTTTTAAACTTGATCCTACCCGTTGCCTCTGATCCTGGGACAACAACAGAATACTGTATGTCATCAAAAGAAGAGACGGTAGCCCCCATCTCCGTCGCGCTTGCTTGTTCGGGATTCTGAGTGTCCTGCGGCGATATGTGAAGCTCAGAATACAACAGGTGCGACTCCTAAGGAGCTTAGTCAGAACGTATCCAGCTTTGGCGCGCGTTTTCCCTAGAGTTTCGTAGGGGGAAGACCAATGCCAACAATACCAGGCCCTTCTACGTTGTGCGTGCACAGCCGTTCCCCTGGGTGACTGTGCTGCTGAGCATCGAAAAGCAGCGCAAAGCAGGGGAAAGCAGGGGAAAGCAGGGGATACACAGGCGTATAAGAGACGGCGGAATTGCAAGTCAAGGGAAAAGCAGAAGAAACGGGGAAAAAGCTATGCCTGCACTAGCGTATAGCGGGCGGCCTATCTGAATTTACACCAGAAACAAAAGAGTGGTCCCACGCAAAGCAAGAGTGAGAGGAAGCATATGAAGACAAACCTGCATCATTCATAAGCCATAACTAGCAAATATCCCAAAGAAGGAATACTAGACAGACTGCACTCGCCCTCTATTTGGGGCTCCCTGTTCAAACACAGGTTGGGACTGTTTATTTCCGCTCTTCAGCTGTGTGTAGTCCCTCACACACTGTGTGTTACTCCATAATGCAAATGAACAGTGTTCAACTAATTTTATGCTTCCAACTTCTCCTTACCTGTGCAGCAGAAGCCAGCACATTCAGGGCGGGGGGGCCTTCCAGGGATGTGCTCGCTTCGTGGGCATGAGGAGCACGACAGACTGATGTAGCACATTTTGATCAACAGCATATTGCTACCCATTCGAATGAGAACAAATCATAACAATGGAGATGCTCTTGTTCGTGCATGAATCCGTGGGGGCGAGGCGTGCAGATTAACATGCAGTACCGACAAGAAAAATGCGGAAGGAAACGAGGCACAAATGCACCACCACGAAATTTGCTCACTTACAGCGAACTAGGTGTGTACGGTACAAGACAGATTTTAGGTGTGATGCCAACAGACACCCGACTGTACTACCAGAGTGCACCTTTCTTGGGTTTGGGGACTTCGGCTTCTGGCGTAGAGTTTTGTATGAGGAGTTCGTGGTTTTGTAGGCGTGGCTTTAACGGTAGCGCCCGCAGGCTGGTGCTGCATTTTAGCTTGTCACCCCTGTTCAAATTAGTGCGGGTAGCAGTTTGGCTCACTCCAAATTCATTACAAACTTGATACAAAGGTGGTGAGTCTGTGAGGAAATTAACGGCCTTTCCTTTCCCGCGTCCTTCAAGTTTCGCGACACGAACGAAGAGGGACAGCTAGGGTGCGCGCAGCTGCACCCCCTTAAAACTCACAGCTAGTTGAACATAGCAACTAATGCCAGGGCAGACAAAAATGCGTCTTAAATCTACTGAGCTAACAGTACTCTACATTAGGTAAGATATACGAACAGGCAAACCAATTGGTGAATTTTTCACTATTTCTCACCTGGGCACAACTAGTGTAGTGGAAAATGTTCAGGACTAGCTTAGTCCGCTACAGCCTCCGCTTCTGTTACAAGCACATACCCATGTGGTCTGCACCTGTGCGTCGATACCAAAACAATACACGACAAAGGGATATTCTTGCGTCACCGCCACCTCACATCGAGGCAGAAAAGCGAATAGCAGTGCGACTGCCAAAAATTCGGCATCAACTGATGAAGAGTAATCAGAGGGGGGAAACGTACAAATACTGGCCAGGAACTAATGAGGGACCGAGCAAACATAACCAAAATGATGCCTTGGCTCACTACCGTTAAAAATAGGGAGCCAGCAACGTTACACTTTGGACACCTTTCGCACACAAGCTTTATTCCACAAATTAAGTTAAAAAATGACCAATTGGTTTGCCTCTTCGTATATCTTATTCATTGCAGAGTACTGTTAGCTTAATAGAAGAAGGCGAAATGTGTGCGTGCGCCTTACTTTCTCTGTGCAGCTAGCTCTGACTGCAATGACGGTACAGCCAAGACCACCCTAGCTGTCCGCCTCCCCTGATGTCAGGAACTCTAAGGGGCGCAGGTAGGGAATAGCAGGAGTGCTTTTCGAGATATATAAATTACTCTTCATTAGGTTTGTACTGAGTCTGGAGTGATGTTTCTCCTTACAGAGACCTAAGATGGAGCTTTTCAGCCAACAGCACCGTATGGCTCGATGCAGTTTTTCCCCTCTCATCCACTGACTGAGGATGTAGCACATGTCAGGTTAACCTGGAACAGCTGTCTGGTTTTAACCGATTGACCCGGTGATTTAGTATTCTGCTTTTTCTTGGCAACATTCTGAAAGGGAAAAAGCACTTTGACGATGGAAGTTGACGATGAAGCCACACCTACTAGAGCGGCAGATGCCGGGCTGCAAAGCTGATGCAAGCGCAACAGTCGCATAGCTGGAAGAAGGGCACGACTTTCCATCCGGTAAAATGTTACGGACGCATCGCTGATGTCATGCAGACCAGAATAATCTGGCGGCCGTAAGGATGGGCAAGTACTTGAGGTACTCATCTGCGGGTTGGACACGTTCGTGGCTTTGTGCCCCTAGAACGAGGACTATTGATGAGTGCGGCATGCTTACTGAGGGAGAAGTACTTCACTGGAGGCTACCTTCGCATTAAAGTGGCCATTTACCTGCAGAAATCACTACAATAAGCCGAAATCACTACAGTTCAAGCCTTCAAAAACCAATGAGTCGTCGGTTGATGAGGAATTCAGGAGTTTAGCAGTGGAATCTCTGAATAGATGGATGTAACAAAAACTACGAAGCCTTGGGTTCTCAAGGCTGAATTTATAGCGTCAACAAACACCTGCTCGATCAGGTTTTTGTATTAGGTCTACCGGAAGTGTCACGTCAGGTGGCTGCAGGCAGGGCAGCCACTCAGCATTCAAAGAGCCAACCAGTGAGGCGTTCCCACATGTATTACTCGAGTATACAGAAGAAAGCAAATGCAACTCTTGCCTCCCTTGCAGACAAGAAAGAACCAACTATAGATTTAGAACCGTTTGCACGTCGGAGATCAGCCGATCGTCTCTAGCCTATAGTCTAATGTGAGCCAGAAGTGAAAGCTGAAGGGAAGCGTGGTCTTGAGCATCCTCAGACAGCTTCCCACGCAAGCACTTGATTGTGGGAAATAAGCCATGTAATCCAGAACTGCAAGCTCATGCAAAATACCGCAGAGCTTGTCCATTCGGACAGGGTCCAGCAGAAGCAGGCTGGTTGGTGAACACAGAATCTTCATCAGGGAACCACAAGCTCCTACGGAAACTACGACGCAATGAAGTGGGCTACAGAATAACGAAACGCAGTTAAATACCCACCACAGGAAAATCCCGTATTTTTCGAAGCTCACATTGTTGGTCAAGGACTACTGAAGCCACTTGACATTGGGTGCGGAGTGGATATGCTATCCGAGGAGACGATGCAGAAGCGCAGTCTACCCTTAAACTCGTTAGTGCAGTCCCCAAGATGCACGTTTACTGGCGGCCGGCAGAACGCAGGGAATGACAAGGCTTTGTCAGTATTTGTCCCTCTAAGTCAGAAATGGGCTGTATTAGCATGGTCCGTGACTTCTAGGTTGGAGCCGTGCACCAAGATGTAATGCAAGGTGTACCATAGATGACCCTAAAAAGCATGCATGTGGCCACAGCTGCAAGTTGTGGAGGTTGGTGTATCATGCAGCGCAAAAGTGAATCAGTGCCTGGACACCTCAAATACGCTGAGTTCTTCTATGGTAGCGGGCTTAAGTGGTCCTCAATCTAGGAGGGGCCGAATCTCTAGGCAAGCAGCCAACCATGCAGGAAGAGAGGGCGATTCCAATCATCCACGGCGCCTTAATGGCTCTGAAACTGTCTCGCTACTGAATGATTATACTAAGCACTTAGTCAAGGAACAGTAGGAATAAACAAAAATTAGTGAAGCGTCCGCGGAGGCGCTGAATAATGACAAGCTGCCAGGAGGCTGGCCACCTTCTGGTCGCTCAGCGCGGCGTATCGAGCTAATGCTTCTGAGCCCCCAACGTTCCGCGCTTTCGCAGGTCCAACAGCATGAAGACAAAATTGTTCAACAAGCAAGAACCCTGATAAAGCAGGAAAAAAATACAGGAATCAACCACTGACTTTGGGCAAAACTAGTGTTGGTGCTGACAAACAACGGAAGGTGGCGCATGTGCGTCAGTTTTACGCCCGTTGACAAGATCACTGTAAAGCATAATCTCGCGATGTCTAATATTGCAGAAATAGCTCACAAAGTGCACGGATGAATACTCTACTCGAAATGACGAAAGTTCGCATGTAGTCTTAAGAATCCTCATTCGCCCTGATGGCAGGCACAAAACGACTTTCCACATTTACACTCGCGAACTCCAGTCTACGTGGATGCTCTTTGGACTTGTTTGAGCTCCACTGCAACGGCGAGTTGCTCGGGACATTTGTGAGCGTATGAAGGATAAACGGATGGCTGCCATCATGGACGATGCCGTAGCCTTCACCCAAAATGTTCAAGGGCACCTAAAGCGTGGTCTTCCAGTATTGCAAGGCAAGCAGTAGTATATGAGGACACGCAAGTGTTTGTTTATGGTGAGCGCAGCTATGGGTTGAAGGCTACGGGTTTCAAGCGCAGAACTTCAATGAAATCGGGGGAAAAAATCACACCACTCACTGCGTTGTCTCTAGCTTCCCACCCATGCACAAGCGTTGCAAAGTTCTGTGGCCTTGCTTCTTGATAACAAAATTTTACCCCTCAAATCGCTATCATCTCTGCTCCTAATCTACCGGAAAACGCACATTCAATGATCCCCACAGATGGTACTGCTGCCCCACAAAGCGCATTAAGCGGCCACCTCATCGCTCCTCCCCTTTTCGCGTTGCCCGACTATGAGTCATTTCTTCCTAACAAGAAATGCTAGGGGCTCATAGTATTTTCTCCGAACAGGCTACAGCTTCTTCAAAACATCGAAAGATTGCTTGCGATACCAGAATCAAGCAACGGCATCCTAGCACGTCGAAGGAATTTTGCTGTGTTCCAAGGCGTGCACAATGCCGGCACCACTTACATCGCATCATTCTCTTGTCGAGGTCGACTATGAGTCTTTACTGGAGCTTATGAAGAGCACTCAAGACTTTAAAAATCCCCGAGTTGTACGCTGGCTTAAGTGCATCCTACAAACGACTTTACAGTGAATTATTATAGGTCGTCACAAGTGATAGCCCACGCGCTGTCGCAACTCCCCAGAGGTTCACTATCATGCAGTGCAACCGCCCTTGTCTACAAGGACTGAAAATGTCCACCAATACTGTTTAAATCTTATGCTTTAAATACCCACGCATCCGCTACCGTTGCTAGAATCGAGAATGGCAAAAGGACGAAGCGCTACCATGGTGAGAGTGGCCAGCGAGCACTTCGTTGCGTAGATCTTCCAGCTTCACTCCGCACCGCAGTTTCGCGGAAAACAGACGACCGTGTTTTTCCGGGTCATCGTGTGACTCACACCATTGTTGATTGCTCTTCAGTTCTTATGGGCGTCCGGGAACAATGTCCCACGGCAGTAAAAGGTTTCGATGTCGTACCCAAATTGACAGCAGCAGAAACCCCCCATTTCTCGTAAGCCCAGCTATTTGCAACTCCTTCCGCTCCCTGAAAAAATCTGGACTGATTTGACAATGGACATTACTGTTGGACTACCGGAGGCAAAGGGTCAGGATAGCATCCGCGGCGTTTTCCACAGGCTAGGAGAACATATCCATCTTCATCGTTTGCTCCAGCGTTGTTACGGCTAGCGAAGTCGCTCAGCTGTTTTTAGCATCACAGCCAAAAAATTTTCGGATTATTTCAGACCATTATTGCGGATAGGGGTCCGAAATCTGTAAATGCTTTCTGGCGTGCCTTTCTGGCCAGTCTACACGTTGACAACAGTATAATCGTTTTAAATTCTGAGGAAGAGGGATACAGCACACCACCCACATTTTTCTGCAGTATTTGTGACCGTTTGCTCACAAAAATCCAAATGCTGAAAAAGAGTTTATTCCTTCTACTAAGTGGGCTATCAATACAAAAAAACACTGGTAGACACGTTTCTTTCCCTGAAATCCTAGCATGGAGACCGCCTCTAACTCAAGCCTGGACCTCGTGGCCTAGGCTCAGCAGCGACCTGTAGCAGCGGAGTAATTCAGAGGGCAGCTGGATCGCGCACACAAAACATGCTCACAGCTCAAAATAGACAGGCATGGAATCATGATAAGCGGCAGTTGACCCTGTTTTTAGAGCCTGAATATTTGGCCTTTGTAGATGGACAGGCTATGCGAGATGCACTGGAAGGCATCTACACGAAGCTGTTCGAGGCCAGGTGGCCTGAGCCACTAGCCCTCCGCTCAAAAATCAATGTTCTTTCTTACTATGGAGGTACCACAGCACTATCAACATTGGTATCATAAATAACCTTCGACCACCTCAAGTTATTCGCCTAATAAGGCGCGCCTGCAATCGGCCCACGGGGGGACCGTACAGTGCTGGATTTTTAGACTTTTGAACGCGGGGGGAAATAGAAGACGGAGGGTTTTGGCAAAATAAAGTAGAGAAAATTAATCTCAGTGGCTGAGGTAGTAGCATTTGCGAGTTCCATAGACTGAAGGAAAAAATGGTGGGTCTGTTTGACGCACAACGCTACTCACCATGTAAGATATTATTAGCGTTACTTGGTGTTTGTCCTTTCCCAGCTCTTGCTCTGCCTGAAATATCTGCATACATCTATTGGTATTGCTTAGAGCGTTCTCAGTCAATACGTATTCTCTACATCCAGATTTATTCGCATTTATTCTCAGGTACGTTGTCTCTACCTTGGTTTTTATGCCTCTTTCAAGCTTTGGGCTTTGGAGTGGACTATGCTGCACGCACTGGCTGTTCTCCCACCCCACAATTGCTATAAGAGGTGCGGAGGCACTGGTGAACTAGTTTGTATTTTGGTATGCTCTCCGTGTTTTACTTGATTTTTTTTACTGTGGCAGGATGTCACATATTTCTAATTTTGCGCTTCATCTAAGGCCTCTGTATGGAATCACCTCACAGCAGACTCGACAAACTTAAAACTTTCTTGAGTGCCTTATAAAAAGAACTTCCAGTGTGTCCTGTCCGCGCCTCCCATAGTTTGCGACGGGTGGGAAAGGGGCAGCTAGTGCGCACGTAGTTGCACCCTTCAAGCACTCCCAGCATTCTCAGCTAGTTGACCATAGCAACTAGGGCATAAAGTATACGAATAAACCAGCCAAACAGCCAACTCCTCACTAATTTTACATTGAACTGGAATGATGGAGCAGAAGGTAATTATTGTAGCTTACCATGAAGATATACACCTAGGTGTTCAGTACCTGTCCGTCGAGACCAATTGCATGCAGAATAGCGGAGGATCTTCGCCATAACGCCACCCCCCAGGCAGGAAGCAAGACGAAACCAAACCAAAGCAACTGAACAAGCCCATGCCTGCATCAACGCCTAGAGTGAAATAGATGATGGGGAAGAGACGCGCAGTAGCCAACAACGAACGAGAGACCAAGCCAAGACGACAACGGTGGCGCATCAGCTCGCCATAATCGACATGCTGAAGTTTGTCTGTAGGTGATCTTGAACTTTTCGGGTGAAGGCTAAGGCGTCGTCCATGCTGGCAGCCATCCATTTATCCTTTCTACGCTCATTAAAGTCCCGAGCAACTTGCCGTTGCAGTGGAGCTCAAACATGTTTGAACAGCATTCAGGTCGACTGGAGTTCGCGAGTGCGAATGTGGAACCTCGTTTTGTGCCTGCCATCAGGACGAATGAGGGTTCCTGAGAGTGCATTCGAAACCTCGTCATGTCAAGACTATCGAGAATTTCTGTTTCGCAGCGACCTTGTCCATGGGCGTGAAGCTGATGCACGTGCGCCACCTTCCGTTCTTTTTCGGCATCAACACCAGTTTATGCCCGAAGTGGCTGATTGCTGTGATTTTCCTGCTTTGAAAGAGCACCTGATTGCAAATCAATTTGGTCTTCATGCTTTTTAACCTGCGAACGCGCGGATTATTGCTGGAAGCTCAAAAGAAAGTAGTTCAATACAGTGAACTGAAGAACAAACAGCTGTCCAGCTTGCTGCTAGTTGGTCGTCTTTTATGCAGCACTGCGTCTAAGGTCATTGCAAGGAAGCGTTTGAATTCAGACTAAATATGAACGGACGAGCTACGGTTTTGCCCTGCCTGCATCCTTTCTTAGAGTGCTTGTAGAGGACTGGGTTCAGCAAGGGTGCGCCTTTCTGACCCCACTGCACATTCATAACTATTTGCGCAAAAAATCTAGTGCACATCCATAACAACATTGATCCTTCTTGTATGGATTCAGCGCTACTCTGCAAAAAGCGGTATACGGACAGCAAAAGCAACCAGTCAAGTTTTCACCAGACCTTAAACGTATTTCACCAGTGTGATCGTAAGTGCCCACGTGCAGTTATCTCGTTGCAACTTTGGGCTAGCTGTGTGGTACTGCTCCTAGGTGTGGAGATCCACTACGAAAGGACTTGTAAAATACTTGATGTAACGCTTTATTTGCTCTTCACAGTAGTCTGGCCAGGATCCACTGCCCCCTTTCCCCAATCCTTCGTTCTTGTCTTCAACGTAGAAATACCTTGGTCAGGGCAGGAAAGGGACAATCGTGAGGGAGGCACCTTCTAAATGGGACAAGCCCATGCATGCGTGTGCAGCCGCAAACAATAGAACGCAGGAACATAGCCCAGCAGCCGTAAGTGATAGTGCGATATAATTTAGCAAAATAAACAACAGTCTGAGGTTAAGTAACACTCGGATTTGGGTGTATCGTTTTGATTGCATCATAATCAGTTGCCAGTACTGACAGCAGCTGTACGAACACCGTAACCAATTGCAATTTTATGTGCACAATGCAAGCAATGAACCTGCATAACAAAGGGGCTTCCAAATCAATTCAATTTTTGGGCACTTCGATGCCTATTGGCAACGTGTGGCCTTGCAGGAGAAGTCACTCTGCAACCCTCTGAGCGTGCATGTACTAAGCGATGTGGCATGGAATGCTTCAGATAACTGGGTGCTTTGCAGTTATCTTTCCAACTCCTCGAGCTCTCCACCATCTGTAGCTCAAACTGCAAGTAGACGAAGTACCCTTTAATCGCTACAAACAAATCCTCCCTAGCACGATTTCAACACGAGGGCTATTAAAGTAAACCTCCGCAACTCACTTCAGCCGTACGGTTTGATATTCCAAACCCTAACAGTGAGGCCCCAATTATGGTGAACTGGAAGTGAGCAAGGAGGACGAGGTAACCTCAGCGTGCTGCCAAGAAACGATGTGCGGACCTCCACCAGTACAGTTGTGAGACAAGACACCTTGGACCTTTACTGGCCAGACACTTTACTGGGTTTTGTCCTTACTTTATTATTTGTCAACCATCGTTGCATTCTCAGACGCAATACCAGCTACTTGAATCTCCACGCGATTGCTTGTTGGGCAGGTTGCACAGCACAGGTAGGACTACCGATTCACCGTTAAAAGCAAGCCTTTAACAAACGCCCTCACAAATTCGGGGCACTTGGTTGGCAGTTTTCGGTTACAGCAGTGTCGATGAGGCAAGCCCAACGGAGTGTAAGTATAAGTTTTGGCCCTTATGACCACAGGGTTTGACACTACACTGCACTACGCCACCAAGCGCCGGCGCTTAGCTGACTTGATGAGCCCACCTGGAGCCCGTATTAGCTTGGTTTACTCCCAAACTGCCTCAATCCCTATCTACCCGTTGAAGCATTATTAGCAGTCACAGTACACGCGGGAGAGGGGAGGTGCAATATATAAAACAAAAAACCGACCGAGACTATCAGGGGTAAAACAGGTCCTTCTTCACTCATCAACCTTCTTCTCGTGCTTCTTCTTGGGTGGAATCAGTATTAGTGATTCATCTGGCCCGAGCACGTTCTCATCGGAGGGTTTAAGCCCAGTCCTCGCTTCGAACTGCATGCGCGCTAGTCTAGCATTGTGCAGCTTCTGCTTCTTTTTGTTCTGGCGGCGCATAAGCCAAGAGATTAGGGCCAGGGACCCGCCTAGCAGAGCCGTTGTCCCTGCATGCTTCACCAGCTGAGCTGATGAAGGGTCTCGCACAACTCCGCCCATGTTTTCGTGTGCCTTGCCGTAGGCAGCGAGGCCGGCACTAGCAGCCGCACCCACAGCAGCCACAATGCCTAACCTTTCCCAACGTTCCTTGTGCTCCCCTGCGTTTATGAAATTTTCATACTCTTTCCGCCCTGTAAAGGCCAAGGGCAAAATACACATAACACACTGGGGTAATTCTTAAAGCGGGATTAGTATATGGCGAGATGTGAGGTGACTCAAAAGGTTTTCTGAGATCATCTTGTGGCTACGGCACTAGCTGACCGAGACAAATGGAGGGAAGCTGAGTGAAAACAGTTCAAAAAAGCTACCGTGAACCACTGTGGGTGGAAAGATACGCAGAAGTAGAGCTGCTACTAAGCGTCAACATAAGCCTGTGGCGTCAGGAAACGTACATAAAGCTGTGTCTTCAAGCTCTTGGGGAGTGAATTCTCGAGCCTCCTCTTCCTGTTGCTTCCTAACTGCAAGACAGGAAGCGGGACAAGGGATGATGGTCAAGGTATAGGCGATACAAAAAAGGGGGAGGGAGGCGTGGGACGACTAAGGAAACCTCGAATATATGGCCCGACATACAGATCAAACCGGCGAGCATAAAAGAATGTAGGTATGCGGTGCAACCCCCAACAGAAATACTCTCAGTTAAACTGCCTGATAGAAGGTACATTGCCGACGATGGAAAGAATGCCCTGCTTCATATAGGTGCAGATAGCGCTAAGCTGCATAAGCAGAACCTTCGATACTCCATAGTGTTCGGGAGATATACCACAGCCTAATATTGACAGGAGAAGTGGGTTCCTCACGCAGTGCTTTCTTATAATCCTTGCTGTCTTGCAACAGGTTTTCGATTTCACGGGTTAGCTTTTCGAACCGTTCCTTTTCCTTCTGAAGCTCCTCGGCACTCTTGGCTTGGTCTCGTTTAGCGGCTGCCTCATCCTTCGCTGCTATTGTTGCTGCTAGTCGTGCTGACTCCACTGCATGGTGCCCCAATTCCAAGCCGACGAGGCAGAAGCATCCACAAAGAACAAGCCAAGTCCATAGCCTCACGTAGGAACCCATTTTTTGTACTAAGACATGCAAGGAGCCAGTGCTTACGCGCGCAATGCCGCTGGATCGAGTCAACGTAGCCAGCTACCGTTAAGATGCAAAGCAGAGAGCCGTGCTTGCAAGCTTGCAAGCCACGCTCCCAGCTATTTCGTAGCACTTCTACGAAGGAGATGACGGAAAATGAGTCTCTGAGCTCCTATGAAGCAAAAATACAGCTCTCGAGAGCCCCATTCAACGAGACGGCTCGATTTGGTGCCTGCAGCAGCCAGGGAGAGCGTGCTCGAGAGCCTTAGTGAAAACGATCGGGGAAAAATGACAGTACAATCTGAGATCGAAAATGTATTATGAAGGAGAAAGTGATAGAAGATAATGTTATTTAGATCAGAAGTGGATCATTATAGAGATACTAATCTTAATGTAGAAAATTTTCTAGTGGATCCTTAATGCATAGCTGAGGCCAGCCCTCACGACGGATGGCCCACCCACCAGGAGGCAGCAAAGCACTGCTCCTTGGGTGCATACGAGCTACTGGGCTTGGCTTTGCTGTGCTGTGCCAAGCTCTAGTACCCCACAAGAAGGTATTCATTATTTGTTCGAGGATTCTTTGCTGGGCCTTCTCCTTCTTGTAATTTTGGGGCATCTGAATCTATTTGACGGATTCCGCACGCCTGCAAGGGCACCTTTGACGCAGTGCCCCACTTCGAAGACCTTCGGCGTATCTTCCCTTGAAACCAACCACAATGGCAGTGAGCCTTTTCCCTTAGAAACGACGCTCTGCTTCTAATTGTGTTTCTTCGGTAGCATGTAGGCTGTGGAGTGTATCGATGGAAGCATTAATGCGAGTGCTATGGTAGTGTGGGGCACGCGGGGGCACTCGTACGATTTCACATGCAGTCCAAAGAGAGAATGGCCTGTCAAGCGATCCGACGAGTTCGCTGTTATCGTAGGCCACAGAGGACGAACGGTATCGCCAACTAGCTGCGGAGCACTGCTCTTATGAAGGTTCCTTTTTGGTCTGTGGGTTTTCGTCCGTTGTGGAAATTGTTTCAGAAAGGAAAAGTCGCACAACCCGTTGTAAGTGACGATTCGCTTTCAAGCGAAGAGGAAGTTCAGCCGCGGAAGGCCTTTACACCAAAGAAGGCAGCTGTACAAAGCAAGAAACCAGGACCGGGAGCCGTGGAGTCGTCGGATGACAGCTCCGATGAAGACCAGCCAAGTGCCGCCGTTGTGAAGAAAGCAGTGGCAGCGAAAACAGGAAGTGCGGGGAAAAACGGAACAACGAAAGGGCAGTCAAGAACGCAGGAATCGTCAGACTCGAGCTCTTCTGAAGAGGAAATTCGTAAGTTGTTGCATTGCGTCACTTTGGTTCATGGCCAGTATCTTTTGTGTCTATATTGGTTGCAGCTATCCATTGTTAGGAGATTGATGCTTCTGGGGGAGTGCAAATAGCAAAGTATTTTGCATTACACGTGTACTACACGAATAATGTTTATAGAAGTGCCGAGGTGGCTTCACGATATCTGAAGGGCACTTTGACGTGTTTGTTATGATCGTGCTCATGCTCTATTTGTATGGTCTACCTTCATTGACAGCCGGGGCCCATTATCCTGCTTTGATGATTAAGTTTTTGCTACTATTGACCCTTACGGGGCTGACATTTATCCACCAAGATCTCTGAGCACCAGCGGTTCTTTTTCTTGAAAATCAGTGGTTTGCGCGTTTCATTGTCAAGTGGAAGGCAAGCATGTGCAGACGGAATATTATGACTCTCAGTCGTTAATTCTGAATGCCGTTCAGCATGGATGTTCTCGAGTGCTTCGATTGCGTTGCTGGGAACATGTTTCGATTGTTGCTTCCCCCCCCCCCCCCCATGACTTTGCAAGGTAGCTGCGATATCATTTTGACATGCAGCAGCCATGAAGAAGAAGGTTGGGACAGCAGCGAAGCCTTCTACGCCAGTGAAGACACAATCAGCTATTAGAAAGGATTCGGACTCTGAATCTTCGGAAGATGATGTGCCTACGAAAAAGGTTGTTGCTCGAGCGAAGATAGCCCCTGCTCAGAAGAAACCCGTTCCTCAAGATTCGAGCTCGGATGAGTCTTCAGACGAGGATGAACCCTCCAGGAAGCCGACACCTAAGGCAAAGGCTGCTCCTGCTAAAAAGAAGCCTGTTGCTCAAGACTCTTCTTCTGAGGAGTCCTCAGAAGACGAGCCTCCCGCCAAGGTTTCAGCAAAAGCTAAAGCTACACTGGCGCAGAAAAAGCCTGTCAAGCCTGAAGAGTCTTCTGAGTCTGACGATGACTCTTCCGACGATGCACCTCCACCTAGAAAGGCTCTGCCTGGAGCTAAGCCGGCTCCCCAAAAAAGGCCAGCGCCTCAGGATTCGGACTCTGATGAATCCTCTTCCGAAGCGGAGACTTCACACAAAAAGCCAATGCTCAAGGCAAAGGCAGCACCGCAGAGGAAAGGGGTGGCTCAAGACTCGGATACTGACGACTCTTCAGACGACGGTCCCCCGGCGAAGAAGGCTACGGCTAAGGCAAAGGCCGCACCTGCTCAGAAGAAATGCGCGCCTCAGGACTCTGATTCTGACGACTCATTAAGGGATCTTCCATCAAAAAAACCAGTGCCGAAGGCAAAGGCGACTCCCCAGAAAAAAGCCTCCAAGCCACAGGACTCCGACTCCGACGAGTCGTCGGAAGACGAGCCCCCAGCTAAGAAGGTGGCGGCGAAAGATAAGGCAACACCTCAGAAAAAGGTCATGACTCAAAACTCCGATTCCGATGAGTCGTCCTCTGAAGAGGAGGTGCTGGCTAAGAAAAGTGCAGCGAAGACGAAGGCAGCACCAACGAAGAAGCCTGTTGAGGACTCGGACTCCGACGAGTCCTCTGAAGAGGAAAAGCCAGCCAAGAAGCCGACCCAGAAGGCAAAAGTGCAGGCAGCAGCAATGGATATCGATGCGCCAGCTACTAAACGCAAACAGGATAGCCAGCTCCAGCAAGGCCCTAAGAAGAAACTACAGCTTAGCGACCAGTCCTCAGCAGCTCGCATGCGATGCGAGGTTTTTTGTGGGGGCCTCCCGTTCTCCGTAACCGAGGTCAGTGTGGAGCCGAAGCTTAGGCATGTGTATGCGTATCATTGCGTCGACTTTAGCAGGTTCCAGCGGGTCGCGCATCGTTGCACCCTGGGCAGCACACTGCGTCAACCCTCCTATACACCTGCTATATCGAATGGAGTCTGTTTGACCCTTGCTAGCCTAATAATGTGTTGGTAGGGGATAGGAGGCTTCTAAAGCTTTTTGGCTGGAGGCGTTGGACAGCTCTTGCACTCTACTGTGTATTCTTGCTCTTCGCACTTCTGCAGTGCTCTAACGTTCGATGAAAAGTGCATGCTGTTACGGTTTGATTCATTGGTCGCAGGATCAACTGAAGGAGCTGTTCGAGGCAGATTGTGGCCCGACCACACGCATAAAAATTCTGGAGGATAGAGGCATTGCATTTATCACTTTTGAGACTGAAGAAGGCGCGGCAAAGGCAGTGGAGTTCAACCAGACAGAGTACGAGGGACGTAACCTTCGCATTAATCTCTCAGCAGACAGACAACAGCAGGGCGATCGGAACCGCAATGAAGGAGGAAAGGGTGCCGCCACCCCCAGGGATGACCGCCCTAAGGCAGAGCCTTCAAACCAAATCGTCTTGAGAAATCTGAGCTTTGACACCACAGAGGAGACTATCCGCGAGGCGTTTGGCGAATGTGGTAAGGTGGAAAGTACACACATAGGCCCAACCATGAAGTCGTTACGAGACCAATGAGCCAGAGTGACGTGGTGCTGTGTCAGCATTGTTTTGCCCCCTTTGGATGCCATACATGCTGTGTGTCAGGCTATGGCAGTTGTTTTGTCTGTATGTCTTCAGGTGATATACATGCAGTGCGCATCCCTGTGTTTGAGGACAGCGGCAAGCCGCGTGGCCAGGCCTTCTTAGAGTTCGATTCAGTGGATTCCGCCACAAAGGCGCTAGAGTACAACAACACAGAGCTTGACGGCAGGACGATTTGGGTTGCATATGCATTGCCAAGAGGAGCTGGCGGAGACCGGGGTGGCAGAGGTGGACGTGGGGGCAGGGGTGGTGGTGGTGGAAGAGGCGGAGGGCGTGGTAAGCAGCCCTTTTAATTAGCTCTACTCCATTGAACATCTCGTCGAGTTTTAACTCATTTACGCGACTTAGCTCTCCCGCATTGTGCCGACTAGAACATTGGTGGATGTTCAATCTTCTCCGTTTCTTTCCGTGGAGGACCGATTGGTTCGTTTTTGTATGCAATGTTGTACTAGGTGGCGGCCGTGGTGGATTTCGCGGACGGGGAGGCGGTCCGCCCTCTTCTGCCAAGGCGGCGAACGCTGGCAATGTGCAGGAATTTCAAGGCAGGAAGACCACCTTCGAGGACAGCGACTGATTTGGACAGAGAAATTGACTAACACACACACACACAGTCACCAGATACATGTCTAAAGATTGCGTGTACTTCCTATCGATGTGCACGTGCTGCTTCCTCGTTAGCCCATGGCAGGCGGATGCTTCAGTTACTTCATCAGCTGTCTTGGGTGTTTACTTCGCCCATTGTCAGGGCTGATGCAAGTGACCGTGCAGCCAAACCTGGAAATTAACGGCACGGTTTCTTTTCCCGGTGCGTATTGCCAGCAAGCTGGAAGGCGTGCTGTCTCTGGAAAAGCATTGGTTTTCCCAATAATCGTGAACTGGTTAGGGGCTTCGTAGTGGTCATGTGTGCCCTTTGCCCCTCCCTGCCGCAGGCAGGTTATTGTATATTGTATTTCCCCCCCCCGACACCTTCGCCTTGCCACCGGCATAGTGATTCTTCAGGCACATTGCAGATTTTGTAAGCAACGGATTCACTTATGCTGTGCCCTCTCACATGCCATATGCAATTCTTGCAGCAGTACGAGGGACTACTCTAGGGAAGTGCCTGGGCCTAAAGCTGCGACGAAAAATTTTGGGGTCTTCTGGTTAGCTTCCGCGCCTCTTTATAGATTGCGTCTTTCGGTGCAACAGAGCTAACACGCTTTTGCAAGTGGTAAAGCGATGAAGTAAATCACTTTGAAGGCCCCTAGGATCAGACTTCGGCTGAGTCCTTTGAGTTCCTTCGTGTAGGGAGTGGTGCGTGCACATGGTGGGGCACGGCTGTAAAAAAAGTGATTCGATAAAGCTGCATCCTTCCATACCTTCTAGGCATCATCGCTTAATAGCCCCCCATTTAGGAGGTAGCGAGTCAACGCTTGGTGCAGCAACGAGAACCCCTGTTCTAAGCATTGGCCTGCAGTACTCCTTGTGAAAAAGAATGGCGCTGACGAGAAGTATAAACAGATGAAGGAAGGCAAGCAACGCCACAAAGAGCCAAACAAACATGAATTGAGGCTTGAAGGTGCAGAAGAAGGCAGCTTCCGCAAGTGCTCTGCTTGTCTGAGTCATCGGGTATAAGGAGTAGTTGCAAACCACCTGGAGCGTGGTGAACTGGAACATCATGGCGAAGAAGGACACTGCATTTACGAAGAAGAATACGAAATTCAGCACCATATTAGTGCAGGAAAGAAGGTTGGAGCGTAGGTATGCCATCCATACAGTGAACGCGCCGCACGCCATATTGCCAAACGCAAGGATGAAGCCCCCCCATTTTAAGGAAGCAAAGAACAACCCCTGTTGAATTATCATGGGAGCCTGGAGACCCTCGTCGTCCCCTGTGTCGTCCATCACCTCTAGCATCATCTGGTTGCTTTGGCCGCCAAACATGACTGTGAAACAAAGCAGGAAACCTCCGAACATGAACTTTATCGATCCCAGTGCCAGGAGAGTTGCCCAGAGTCGCGAGTAACGTTGAAACTGCAGTAACGCGGTGCTGCAAGCGCACAGGAGGGCCACTGCAATGCATGCCTGCGACATTCCCGTCTGGCGGCACATGTTACTGGAGACAGCCTCAACGGTGAAGCTATCTGATCTCAAGGCGGCGTTCACATCAAAGCTCGAGGTGTTGCAGAACTGTTGCGTAAAGAAGGCGGGGGGAATGAAAACCCCCACACACGCACTAACCCACACAGCGCAGCAGGTGGTAACCCGCACTTCCTCGAGATATGCTTTCCGTGTACCCTTAAGAAGGGCTTGACACGTGTAGTAGCAGTTGCCCGCCATGGGCACCAGCACAAGCACCAACCCCGCAACCAGGGAGCCCGTGATAGCCTCGTATGCCACAATCCCGGCACCGAAGCTTGGAAGTGCCCGCAACAAAATAGGGAAGGCCATGATGCCCCCACCCCCCACACAGTTGGACATATCGACGCAAGATACTGCCCGTCCCATCTGCCCGAGCGTGGTAAGCACTACCACTAGCAGCGCCAGCGAGCTGCCGATCCTTAGGGCCAGCACACAGAGAAAGAACCGCCACAAGACCGAACCAGGAGCGAGCCAAAGACGGCCCCTAGATCCAATTACGTCTTCCCCCATAATACTTTGTTCGGTCCACTTCTCCGTTCTCCTCTTCAAAATCCCCTCGCATGGTTGACCCCCCGTCGATTGCCTGCCGGGAGGCACCGTTGAGACTGATACTCTGAAGCTGCCTTTAGCAGCCGGTACCGGGGACTGTCCGCTCACTGGGTTGCCCTCAGGAGCCGATAGAGAGGAAGATGAGGGATTCCACAGTTTTTTCTCTTGCCGCTGCTCCTGTTGCTTCACGGAACAGACGGAGTTCCTTGGCTCGAAGGCCTCCCTCCCGTAATGCGACGCTTTAGATGACGGAGCATACTCCGCGTCCAGCTGCGATGAGCTAGCATCGGGAGCCCATTCAAGCTGAGGCTGAGGGTCGCGTTGCAGGGAAGATGTTGCAGGATTCACTGGAAAGACAGTAAGCTCAGCACTGTGACCAACTGAGGCCGAATTAGCTGTCCTGGGAGTTAAGCCAGGGGGCGTACCTGCCTCTTCGCCTCGATCAGTAACGGCCTGCCATTCAGGTGGTTGAGAGGCCTGGCTAGGCACAAGAGCAGAAGGCTCCGAAGGAGTCAAATCAAACTCCTGACTGGTGCTGCTGGAATCGCTGGTTAAATCCCCACTCCGGGGAACGGCATCATCTGATATTTCAATAGAAAACGAGCTGCTCATCTTCTAGCCAAACATGCCGACCTACCAATATTGCTGCGTTTGCTATGGTTCGTGGTGCTGCCGGTGACAGTCTTTCTCGCTGGTTATGCGCGCCAACACTACACTGCCAACGGGCCGATGCACGATCTGCTTCACTTCCACGAAACAAGCACTAAAAGTGCTATCACTTTTCGTAAGGTCTCCCAAATCAGAGCCACTGATGTGTTTTCTTTGCTTAGACCTTCCATGGGAGACTCTCCTGCTCAGTCTTGGAATGCAGCGGTCGTCGTCTCATTCCAGCACCGATTGCCCGAGGACGCCGAGCTTTCAAGTAGGGCAGCTAGCGTTACGCCTGTCTTGGACGAAAAGATAATGGAGGAACGGGGGAGGGGACCGAGGGAAGCGCAAAGCCTGCCCGTTATGCAAGCGTCAAAAATGGCCTTTCCGTGGATCGCTCAACGCTTCGGGAGGAAGTATGCGGCTAGGATGCGGAGGCTGCCAGAAGAAAGACCCCATTACTGGGGGGCAAGCACGAAGGATTCAAAGAGGCGTAGTGAGTAACACTCCGGGTTTGCTATTGCTGCAAAGGTACCATGGGAGGGTTTGCCTGAATACGCAGTGCTGCTCTTCAGGCGTACCGCGATGCCTCAGGCGTCACATAGG
This sequence comes from Cyclospora cayetanensis, assembly GCF_002999335.1. NCBI lineage: Eukaryota > Apicomplexa > Conoidasida > Eucoccidiorida > Eimeriidae > Cyclospora > Cyclospora cayetanensis. Next base: position 180,390 of record NW_020312370.1, on the reverse strand, counting down.
ATTTTGCTTGTAATATGAGTAGCAAAACCCTGTAAGAAATGTAAGCAGAAGGGCTAAAGAGGTCTCCATTCGCATGTGTCCAGTTTCATCGAGGGCTACCCCGAGCGTGCGGCGGGAAAATAAACAGGGTGGGCAGTCTTGCAGCTCAGTTCGTCGTCCAAATGCGCAAAAAGCCCGCAAAAGTAATGTGATGAGTGGATTCACATTTCCACAGAAGGCCGGAACAAAGAGTAGTAGGCAGTATAGTTCCGTCGCTCGACTCAAAGTAATGAAGCGCGGGACGCCCCCTGTTGCTGCGCGTCTAGGTGTGCTCATGGGCCCTTTCCGGCCTCATGATGCATCTTGATAGTAATACCTTTTTGGCATATTATTCCTGTCATTGAACCCTTAGCTCATACAGCCAGACAATTGACGCCGGTGCCCGCATCCAACAGCTTTGGGACAGTTTCTGGCAAGCTGCTTGCCGCCAAACTCATCAACATTTTAATACTTTTTATTAACAACAACACTGATGCGCTTTACTTATATCATAGCCCCTGTACGATCCTGGTGAGCTTCCTCTTGTTTCACTTATTCGCAACTTGTTCATACGAACATACCTTGGGTGAACAACGATGCAGCTCGCGTTCCGGTTTCAAGTGTGCACCGTGCCGCACTACGTGTGCAGCTTAGGGCTATTAGCATTGTGTACTGTGCAGTTTCACAGTACAGAGTAGCGGCATTGTATAGAATTGCTGCCAGTTTGTTTCCACTTACAAAGTAACGCGCCATATAAGGTCTCCGTAGGGAAGCAATTCGCCCCAGACTTAATACAACCTTCACAGAAAGCTGCCGAGATTATACCAAAAGAACTTCCTCCTTCCTCCAACTACTTCTCTCAGAGTTCCGACATAAGTGGGGAGGAACAGCTCGGTGGGCGTAGATGCACCCTTCAAGAGCACTGCGAGCATGAATTCACAGCTAGTTGTACCTAGTGCCTAGCGCACACGAACACGAATTTTGTGTATTCTTGTATCAGTCCAGCAGTACTTTGGTATAAATAATATTGCCAACAGTCAAACCAATGAATAATTTATCTATTAATTCTTAGTGAAGCTCATGAATTTAGCGTAGCCCACTCCACCACTACACTCGCATTTCGAAGGACATGCCCTTGTGTCCCAAACCTGTCAACAGAAAGCAACCGCGTACAGGACAGTAAATGACTTTTCGCCTATTCGCCACTCACTACGCAGGCAGATCGGCGAAAATAGTGCAGACGAGGAATCCACAGGCTGCATCATGCGGGAAAGAACTCAGCAGGGAGACAGACACGCCTATTAGCCAACAACAAACAAGGGACTAAACCAACACAGCAGCGTTGATGCACTCGACCACTGTCATTGGAGTGTTGAAATGTGCTATCTTCTGCCATGACAAGGCAGAAAACAAGTAAATGTGTGAAGGGAGTCAAAGGGCGATCTCGTTCCCCAGTGCCTTCGTACCTCATAAAGTAATGTTCGCTTGCACCTTCACCCAGTGCATGCAGCATGCTCCACTCCACGGCCTAAAAAAATATAAGAAAGAATATGGAGACAGCATATCGAAGAATTACTGGGTATAAATCGGACTATAGAGAACACCTTAGCAGTCTTGGCCGGGTGCGCTTTGAGCAATATATGTAGATGCAGATAGCTATTTCAGGCATATAGTGACTCAGAATTACAAGTGACGCAAGAAATGCCTTACATGGCGACTACCGCTGTGAATCAAACAGGCCCGCCATTTTTTTCCTGCAGGCTACGAACCCCTCAACCACTGAGGCTAGCATTCCCTACCGCACTTCACTAGAGAATGCCATCTTGTATTGCCTCGCGTTTGAGTCTAGAATCAAGCACTTCTGTGGCTTCCTCTGGATCCTCCTCCTCCACATGAGCCACTTGCAGGCGCAATAAAGTTCATGAATAACTTGGGGAGGTTGAAGCTTCTTTAGAAAGCTAATTTTGATAGTTCTGTAGCATCTCCAACTTTAGAGAAATAGACACAGTAAAAACGGGCATCGATTCTTAAGCGGATTGCGAGTAGCTGTGGCCTCCTGGCCAAAAACATCTTCGTGTGATTGCCTTCTGGTGCATCTCGCATCATCTGGCAGAGCTTGCCGATTTACGGGGACCAAACCTCGAGGCTTGAAACACACGGTCAACTGCTGCTTATCATAGTTCCGTGCTTGTGTCTTTCGAGCTGTGCGTATACATCCGCGTGCACTTACCCTCTGAACCCCTCTGCTGATACAGGTAGCTGCTGACCCCCGACCATTGGGTCCAGGTTTGAAATGGAGGGGGGCTCCTCAATGTTCACCAGGGATGCAAGGACAAAAAAAACAGACGAGTGCATTGCTGCACCATAAATCAGCTCGGAATAGGGAGGAATTTAGCTTAAACGATTGAATTTTTGTTAGCAAAGAGTCTCAAGTACTGCAAAAGAGTATGGTTGGTGCGCTGTGTGTGTCCACCTGCCTCCGGGTAGTTCTCAGTGGTCACAGTACGGTCAATGTGTCTACGAGTCGTACACGCACGTCAGACCGCATTATACGTTTAGTATTCCCATCCGTAATGATATTCCTAGGTAATCATTGAAGCTTCCAGTCATAAGCTGAAAATAACTGAGACACTCTGTGGGCTGTGTGAGAACGGAGTAAGGGCTAACATAGATATCGTTTATGAGTCTATAATTAACGGTTTGGGTGCTGTGCTAACCCGTGACCGCAATCCAGCGGCACGGTCGATATTCACATCAACCCAGAGTCTTGGAGAGACCGAAAGGATCAGCAAATGGTTCGGTTCAGGATTTCGGGGTTTCACATGCTGACAATTCGGGCACAGTAGTAAAACTCTCTTCTCTCGTGGGGGTATTCTAGGCCGCCAAAATAGATGCCAGGGCTTTCAACTGTGTAGTAAGTCGCAATATGGCCAAGTGAGCATAATAATGTGTTTTGGGGGGAAAGAAAACACCGAGAAAGTTAATCTGCACAAGCCATGGAGTGCCGCCTGTGTTCACTGCTTTAGTAGGCCATCCTCAGCGTGTTAACGCTTCCTCCTTTCGCCCTTCCGGATTTCGGGAAGCGGATACATGAGTGTTAAAAGTTAAAGGATCATACATTGAGACATGGGCGGTAGCGGTACATAATAGTGAAGCACTGGGCCGAAGCGACAGTCCATCGGCTACCGAGTTGGTGATGCTCTTAGCTCACTTTTGTGGGAAACCTCATGGAAGAGAAAATTCCAGAGCAGAAACATTTTCAAGCATTATTGAAGTTCGTACAGCTCTCCGAAAAAGGTCTGGACGCCTATCTGAATACTGCTGGCATCTAGTTACGCCCTAACAGCACCACGCAGAGCTTCTTCGCCCTCATCAGACACCAGTGCCTGCTACCGGTGAGGCGATGAGCATACCTAGCAACCCCTTTAATGTTTTGGAGAGGCCGTGGTTAGTCGACAGAGAATAGCATCCACCATAGCGTCACTAGCATCTGCTGTTACGAAGAATGAAGGCTCATTTTCAGGCAGCCTGAATACCTTCGTAGCTCAAAGGAGATCTATAGGAGCCTTTGCTGCAGCTTCAGCTTCCTCTGTCCAGGTCATAGGCTGCCCTTTCTGAGGTAGGTGAAGTGATGAGCAGCGATCCTAGCAAACCCAAAAACCAAGCATTGTTAGTAAGATGCAAGGCGAAAAATCGTTGTAAGTAATGGTACAGGCACAGCCTTAATTGCATCAAAATGTTGCTAAATTCAGCTGAGTCCCTCCAGACGAAAAGGGGAATGCAGGTATATCTGTTTTCGTGCAAAGCCAAAACTTGCCTATATTCACGCAGCGCCGCTTGCCCCGCAACAGGTGGAACGCACGCCATACGTGCAGTAGGTGCTCCTGAAAGCCGAAGGCTAAGACGTCATTCATGTACACAGCCGTCCACCTCTTCTTTGTTGCTTCGTTGAAAGCCGTATTGGGATGTCGCTGCACCTGCAGTGAAGCGTTAACTAACGCAAACGGCATACAGGTATACTCGAAATCGCGAGTCCAGGTGTGGAACGCCGTTTTGTGCTTGTCATTTAGGATGATCAATGATTTGTGTAAAAGCGTGCGTCAAGTCGAATGCTGAGTAAATTATTGCTTCGCAAATCGACTTGCCAAATAGGGTCTTCAGGAGCCCTGCTTCAGGGCTAGCTTGTTCAGGAATTCACAGCTAAGCTGACGCACGTTCCCATCTTCCTTCCTCTTTCTGCATCAACACTTATTTGTGCCCAAAGGCACTGGTCGGTCCGTCCACTTTGCTTTTCGACAGATCATTCAGGTGCCGCTTGATTTCCTCTTGAGGCTTTGGCCAACTGGCTAATGTCTTTGCCAGAGCAATGGGGTGTTCAGGAGCATCAAGCGACCTCAAAGCATCAGCGACCAGCAGGTGTCTATCCTGCTGGCAGCTCGTCGTCATGTAGCAACTCCTCTAGCTCCTCCTTGATATATGCCTATTCCCAGTGTTTGTCTGCTAAAGATTCAGCTTACATCCCTAGTAAAGAGCCAGTTGCAAGGCCAGCACGACGGAATGCGCGCTCAAGCGCTTTACCTTACTGCATTGCTGAGCCGGCCCCATGAAGACTTGGCGGCAGCTTGTTCCGCTACCGACTCTACATAGCGCAACAAAAAAGAGCATGCTGACAGCAATCAGTTCCGAGTTGAAGTGACATTCACTTGCACTGGCCTTGCCAATCCTTGTGCTCTGAACCCCATCAGCACCAGCATTGAATCCTGGGGGCTGCGCTAACAAGCGAAGAAGCACATTGCACTTTTCCGCCACCTTCCCGGATAACAGAGCGACTTCACCTCCAATGTCAAGCGACGCCAGCAGTCCTCAAGCATCAAAGTAAGCTTGCTTCAGCGCTGGATTGACCTGCAGCGGGTCTGCAACTGCGACTCTCTCCGGTAATTCCCTTCACTGCCCCGCAGCCTGCGTGTAAGGCTTCCCCTCTCCCTGATCTGTTTTTATCGCTCATTGAGTGGCCTGCTTTTGTTAAACTTGGTCCGAATGTACACGTTCTTGGGCTTTCTCAAGGCGCTAGCAGTTCTAGAGTATGCTATTCAATCTGCCACAATGACTGCAAGAGCACTGCCGGGGAGTGCCTCGGAGCAGGGGTTAGCTCTGGCCTTGCTTCCTGTTTCACCTTCGATTGTAGGCTAGGGCCAATGACACAGCCCGACATCCCTAAATTCTAAGTGCTGACTTAGCTTTACACGTCAGCCGAAGACGTAGGAAGAATGCTCATCTGCTCCTGTACCGTCAAGTAATCGAATTGCGGAGGCCCCACCGGCCGATGTTACTAGCTAAGTCGCTGCCTATCCTGGCGCCACCTCACGCGACACTTCAGGTTATACTGAGGTAAGCTGCTGACAAGGCAGTTGTTCATCTACGCTATGAGTTTGCCTATCAAAACTTCATATTTCCCAGTACACCACTCTATTGATAGTGCCTCAGGCTTCTCAGTCTTCTCAAAGCTTGCTGTTGAGCTTATCCCGCCATTACTCGATGTGTCACTGCTCGTGTGAAGGCTTGATCTACTGTAGTCCCTGCTAGCAGATACCCCTCTCCTCAGGAACAAGGCCGTTACTGAAGTGTTCGTGCATCCAGTAAACACGTCACAAAGAGCACTCGTCTCTCTTTCTCAAAAGGTACGAACTAAGACACTTCCCCAACCGGCGGATGAAAGGTTTGAGTGACTGCCCATTCTTACGGCTATCATACTTTCCTGGTCGGCAAAAAGCTTACCAATGCATCACAAATGTTCGTGGGCAGACAAGGTGTTTTGCCAATGTAGAGCTATTGTGTTGATCATAGCTTGCAGGCCGCCCTCTCCCGCCCCAACCGGCCCTGCACCACCCTCAACTGCCATAGCATGCACGCTTCTTCTTTCCGCAATTTAAATGAAGAATGTCAGATTATTGAAGTGCTGAATGGATTGACTGAGGCCACACACTTACTGCATGGCAGTCTGACGTTACTCTGCATCCATAGCCAGTGATTGAGCAGGGCGAACACCTGGATTGAACCATGCGGTGCTACCACCTGTAGCGCTCAGCTAAGATCTGTGTGAGGGGAGCGTTGATTCTAGACTTCGCATAAATGGAGTAGAAAGTAGTGAAGTGTTTTTCGGAAGACCTCCCATTTTCCATTCTCCGCGACCACAGGGATTTCAATGCGAAGCGGTGCGCCACTACGGGTTCTCCTAGCTGTACCCTATATGGACCGTGAGCACAGCTAGCTATACATAGAATCTAGCGCACACGCACACAGTATCTCACCTTTTTGTTAAAAGAAACAACATTCTGCAATGAAAACTGTATACTTGCAGATTTATTAGTTTTTTACTTCTTAAAACCCCGTTAGTGAAATATAACTGGCGCAGTAGAAATTGGTTAACTTAACTTTAGCCCCTTGAATAGTAATTGTATTTACATAAGCTTTACTAACGAGTATAGTATGTAATTCGGCTCCTTGCAATTTGATCTTATCGCAGAGAGCTGTTAGCTAGGTAAGCGAAGATACAGAGGTGTGTACATGAGCAGTAGGTTTCCTTTACAACTAGATGTGAATGCTTGGGGTGCATAAAGGGTCAGCAAGGCCCATCTTAGCTGTCCCTTTTCCCTCATGTCTGGCACTTTGAGGGGCGCACGCAGGAAAGGCACGGAGCTCGTTTAATAAGCACTTTATTTCATTCTATTGGACTAACATTGAGTCTGTAAATAAGTGTCTCCCTGCGGAGACCTCAGATGAAGCGTTGAAGACACACATAACAATGCGTCTTTTAGTAGGGAGCTTACACTCTGTATTTATTTAGGTTTGCGAACAGTTTAGCGTTTCGATCCATTATTTGATAACTTCTAGTTATTAAACGCTAGTGTAATGGAAATTGCCCGAAATGTAGCTTAGCGCTGTACACTACGGAGTCCATTGATGGAACGTTTCAATTTGCTTAAATTGGATTGGGCTAACACGCAACTGCAACTAAGAGCATACACAACCAACTGCACCAACTAGCCAGTTCTACACCAACTCTGAATTCATCATAAGAAGTGTAGCATAAATGCCTAAATATACACTGGTTTGCTATGCGGTTGCACATTACAGATTAGTGCGCAGGCAGATAATCCTTATTGTTAAAAGCATGGATCTAACCATAAACTGCAAGAGAAAGACTGTAAGGGGAGCCACAGCAGTTCGTACACGCTTTAATAGTTTGTAGCCATGTATAATACGCACACTGTGGTGTAGCATAGCTTGGACCAGTACATCATACAGTGAACCCAATGAGGAACCGTAGAGTCCGAAGTTACTACGGGCAAGCAGAGAGTTCTTACTGTAAGGATAAGTGGTAGTCATCTGTAGAAGGCACTTCTTAATATTCACACCTATGGTCAAAATGTTTCTTACAGTTATTCAAGTTAGCGCTTACCATTGTTTCGGGCGTTGCCTCCATGCATGCACACTCTGTCCGTGAGGCATCTTACCGAAGACCGGACTCTAGCCTCGCGAATGGCTACGTTGATTCAAGTTTTGGCTTTTTATCTGTATATCAAGAATTGAGGGCCAAAACTAGCTAGACATACACCTATTTCAGTATCTGTTTGGCTGTTGTCAGCTACGCCTGCCCTGCGACCACCTGCACAGGCCAGTCCGCCGGTTTTTGTGTTTCATCCTTACACGCTGCTAGCCACTTGCTCCCCTTCCCTATGTGTAAGAGTGAGAAATTCAAAAGGCAGCTTCAAAATGCCGAATTCTTTTAGGGTAACGAGAGTGAATCGGATAGTGGCTCTCGGGTCCTTATCCGCCGTGCTCATCGTGTCTTCCTCGAGTGCCATCCGAACTCCAGTATTCAATTGGAGAGACCTACAGCCCAGCACATCCCCTGCAATCTCTCTTCAAGTACAGCGTGATATGAGCAATGCTCACGTTGAGCTGCCTACAGAATCCGCTCTTTCGCATCTTCAAGTCAAACTGCTGAGCGAAAAGGAGTCGGGGACTGAGGGGAAGGGGTCTGGGTCAGAGGCCAAAACGACAACCAATGCAGAAGAAGAAGATGGTAAAGAGTCCACTGCTGAATCTGAAACTGACAAATCAGAGGAAGAAGTGGGCAATGGCGGTGCGCACAGCCACGGAGGCGACCGCACATCAGAGGAAGAATCACAAGCTGAGCCGGCAGCGGCCGAAAAAAAATCGGATAAGCAATTTCACAGCCAGTCAGACAAAGAAGACTCTGAAAAGGTCACAAAGGAGGGCCACGGTCCTCACAATGCCTCTGATGAGGGCAACACGTCGCGTGTGGATGCACAGGAACTTCACCCTATGCCGCATGCTGCGACTGAGGGCAGCCACACCGGAAGCTCAGACGTAGCCCCAGGCAAAGGCTCTTCAACAGAGTATGCTGAGGTATCCCGTAGTGGGTTATCTCCGAATGGGTCTCGAGCCCATGGTGGAACAGCACACTCCACAGAGCGTGAACACCCACCGTACAGTCAACCAGACAGTGCATCAACGGGCGAAGGGCAAGCGGCAGAGGATCACGCAGGGGGTGCCCATGGGGGAGTGCCAGAACGAACTGGTCAAGCACCTTTTGAGCTATCCAAAAAAGGCACAGTTGAGGCCAGTGTACCAGTAGCGGCGCCACCATCAGATAAGTTTGTTCTGCAGCTCAACTTTAGGCCCTCAATGGTCATAGGGCGATCGGACGCAGACAGAGTGGAGAAGCATCTGGTAACAGAGAAAGATGGTACCACGTGGTTCCAAGTTGTCGGCCCTAAGGAACTAGCAGTCCTCAAAATAAAACCATTAGAAGGAGAAAGCCTTCTGAATGAGGTATCAGTCTCCAAGCAGGCCAGCTAAACCGGGACATGTGGGCATCCAGAGAATCCATGAATTGACCAAGCACGCGCGGACCCGAACACAAGTTTTGCCCTGTGGGTGCCCACAGGGAAGATGTTGCAAATACGCTTCATACAGGCAGCATTGTTTTTGCCATGAATGTTTTTTTACGGGGCAAGTGGCGCTGAAATTTGCAGTCCGAAATTCGTTATTGGGTGTGTAGACACCTGCGAAGTCGCAGGCATGATCCACAACTTGTTCTGCGGGGGACTGGGGTCGCCAAATTTTTACGTTGACTCTAAAACTAAAAATCTTCGTAAGCCACATTGTGCAACCCTCCGCAGTAAAATTTCAGAATGGCACATGGATAGTGGTATCCTCTTTTGGTGCCAAGCAATCTTGGCATCTCTACAACTACTTGATTTGCCACAGTGTATCATCTTTCGCCTACTGGAGAAGTACAGGCCTAATAAGCTTAGATAAAATGTAACGTACAGCTCGCCGGACAGCCACTTTGCAGAACCTCCCCGCAGCGAAGTCGTACGCGTGCAGGTCACTAGCCCATGGTGTGATGTATGATAATTTGTTAACGCATAGGGGATACAATGCCACCCGTTCTCAGTAAGTAAATTAATTGCCAAATCTCGGGGGAAAAGTGCTACCATAACGCGGGAAGGCCTGTCAAGTATCTGCTTAGCAAAAGAGCTCCCTGTTGAGCTACATGTCTGCAGTGTTGTTCATATGCGCCATCTCCGCTTCCCATTTACGCCTATTAATGGCCTGCAAGCACAAAAGTGCATCCCCCATTACCAGCTCACGAAATGAAAATCAGAAGCCCGTGTTCTTTTAATGAAGCCCCAGGGTAGTGGTGAACTGCTATGCTTTTAGTAGTCTGAGAAAAGCCTCTGGACAGCAGTGTATGTGGCACGTGAGCGCTCTAGATGAAAAATGAGAATGCCTGCTGACACTTTCGCAACTGTAGCTGTTGCTGCATTTTGTCTGACCTTAATATATTCCTCTTCGTAGCCGTTCCCGCGAACCACACCATCCCACCTATAACCCGGTTTGATGTTGAACCTATTTAGGGGAGCGTCATGAGGACAAGTTGGCTTCTCTGCAATTTCACGACCAGACAGATACCCGTAACTGCCCGGCTAGTGGCTGGGACAGTAAACCATATTGATGCAGGTCAAAAGAGGGCGCGGAAGAAAAGCGTGGACGGTAGAATAACGTACATCGCACTGGTTTCTTGAAAGAAAAAGACTTTCAGCAGCCCTAACGGAATGGCAAGTTAAGAAATATAACTACTGTTGAACAGTTAACGTAAAAAAGAGCAGCGCGAAGACTAGAAGGAAGCAAAACGATTTGTGTGATTCACTTGAGTTTCCCGCATCTTGTGTCTCTTCTTCCTGTTGCGTCTTTGCTCCTCGATTGGGCTGCTTGCTCGAAGAGGTCCCTCCCAAGGGGTCTGCCCATCTATCGCGGGATCTAAGATCCGCGTCGTATTCTTGATCGATTTCATACCTGGAAATATGGGACGAATAAAAGGCCAATGAGTAAGAAATCATGAACAAGGGCACACAAATATTAGGGAATAGATACACGGGCAGGGCCGAAGCAGCCCCTACCATCTGAAGAAGACGTGCCAAAAACAAGTGACGTATAAGGCTAGCAAACTATTGAACCTACAGCCTCTGACTATCAAATGATATAAGTTCTACAAAGCCATGTGATGCGTGTGAATAGGCATTGTCGTAAGGGTAGTAACGGGTTGTCCTTACCGTGCAAACGGTTGCTTGGCAAGCTTTTCCTCTTCTCTTTTTTTCAATTTGCTGTCTTCCTTCTGTTTCAGACCGGAGCCCCACTCTAATACCTACAAACCAAAAAAGGACCCAAGCAAAGAACCAGAGATAATAGCAGAGCTGTCCTGCGCCTGCAAGGCAACCCTCGCATCTGTATAGATGGGACCCAGTCCTGGAGAGCTCCGGCATAGAGAATAACGGCTTGGGAAAGGAATGGTCAGGGCCCTCTGTAGAGGCAGTTCACGTACCGGTGCAGGGCCCCTCTCCTTGCGTCTCTTCCTCCCCTTTGCTCCCTGCAGATAAGAAAAGGCAGAAACGGCAACTCAAGCTCATAAAAATTAGTGCACCACTATGGCGCGCAAACACAGCATCCAATCAACATGTTTACGCAAACGAAGTAAACGAACAAACAAGATATGCAACCGCATACAAGGGAGCACCGCCTCCACCCTCCGTAGGTACATGTGAAAACAGAGGGCTCGCAACTGGTCTTAAGAACTGCGCAACCTGGAGGTTTGTCTCTGGCCATCAAGTAGGACTCAAACTCCAAACACAAAACATGCAATGCTACGCATTGAGCCGCGGGCCCGGCATTCTACGATAGAAGAGAATAATGTAAGAACATATTTGGGATTTGAGCCTTGAAATTGCCGTTATTTTGGTTTGCGACCTCGAGAGTAAGCCATTCCTCTTCCGAGATGATGCGGCCCTCTGCGTCCCTAAACACAACTTGACTCGACTGTGATGCCACTTCTCCTCCACCCCTGCACAATAGACACCCCAAACGGAACAAGCCTACACTAAAGCCTAAGCCTCGAATCCGGGACTCTCTCTTGGCATTTTTATTTGAAAGCCCCAAGTGTTCCATGGCATCATACCCGATTACGAGAACTAACACGGACCCCTAATAAGGAAATCGTACAGTTAAACCTTCAAACCCAGACCTTGAACACTGCTCCATTAACTCTTTGCCCTGACCGATCAGCAAAGACCGAAACAGGAGACATCATTTCACAGCGTGACAGAACAAAAAAAATGAAGGCGTACCGTTGGGTTGCACTGCGGCTCGCGGATTCTTCTTGATGGCGCGTTGCAAAGTTATCTCTAGTTGATGTGTCTAAAGCCCCTGGATACCGCTCAGAGGAGCTCTCCGCAGGCAAAGGACTACGAGAGGCGAGAGTGGGCCTCCTAGGAGGAGACAAATCTCTTTCCCGTGGTCGCCGTGGGGGAGACAGATCCTCGTTTCTTCCCTTCCTCGGAGGGGAGAGGTCTTCTTCGTGTCGGTTACGAGGAGGAGACAGGTCCACACTTCCTCTCGTTTTGGGGGGAGATAAGTCTTTGTCCCTTGGTCGCCGTGGGGGAGACAGATCCTCGTTTCTTCCCTTCCTCGGAGGGGAGAGGTCTTCTTCGCGTCGGTTACACGAAAGGGACGGGTCCGTGCTTCTCGCCTTTTTCAGAAGAGACAAGCCTGTGTCCCTTGGTCCTCGCCGTGGGGGTGAGAGGTCCGCATTTTGTTCCCCCCTTGCAGGTGAGGAATCTGTATCTTGCGCCCTTTTCCTGAGTGACGGCGTGCACTTCTTACTTCCCATTGATTGTAGAGACAAATCCTGATGCGTACGTCTCGGATGAGACACAGCAGTATTTTCCTCTGATTCGTCTCTTCTATCCCCGTGAAGACTTGGGGTCGATGGCGGTCTTGCTGTCTCCAGCAGAGGACCTGTGACTGCAAAGGCCTCCTTCCATCTCTCATTCTGTTTAGGCTCTTCTGAATCTCGCCCAGGTGACTGTCTGAGATGCCGTACCGCCCTCTCGGCGTCCCCAGGGGACCGCGTGAAGCCTCCGGCTTTCCATGCATAGGAAGGTAACTCCTTCCCCTCTTCCTTGGCAATAAGCTCGGCAACTTTCTTCTTATCTGCCTCACTGAGAGCCAGCGTCTGCCCATCCTCACCAACAACCTTTACTTCCTCTTCGTCAGAATCGGGCAGTTCCTCTGCTTCAGAGTCCTTGAACAAAAACTTGTGGCCATCTGGCGCCCGCCTAAGCACCTGAAACAGGGCTTTCTTGCGGGACCTACTTTTTTGGAAGGTCCCCTGCTGACCTTCCGTGCGTAAATCCTCGTCATCACTACCTAGCTTCAGGCTCCCAGAACTAGGAGGATTCCGCGAACGTTGGGGGCCCTTGCTCTTTAGATACTTCTTCAGGTACTCCGACTTGCCCGTCATTGAGGTATTTGTCTACCAAAGAGGAGCCTTAGGTTGGGCAGACGGCGCAGATTGAGGTATTTCCTGTCAAACCATAGTGTTGCTACCTTGGGTCAGTGTGCACAGCCCGCATGCATCACGCACGGAAAGACAGCAAAGGTGAGCGACATCCAGAATCTAATTAAGTTACCTGTATTATACTTTGCACATATGTGATCTGCCCCTTTTTCGTTTAGCCCAATATCCAGTGTTACCTCTCCTTCTGCTTCTGCCCCTGCAAGCTCAGTGCACACAGCAGGGACCGCCAGTCCTGGCATTCCATTGCCTTCCGTTGTTTCTGTCTCGTAGTCTTCGGCTCTAGTGTACATTTTATTATAACGAAAGGGAGGCGAAAAACACGCAGCATTCTTCCTTTCTTGGCTTTTCTATCCCCTCATCCTTTCTCATGTCCCTCCGTCTTACTGTTTTCGCTGCATCGACTGACTGCTTCTTCTCTCTTCCTCAGTTCAATTATCTGTATTTTTTGGTGTGTTATACCTGCTGCTCTCCATCCAGCTCGCCCTCCGTAATTCCCTCGGGATCCAAGGCTGGGCCCCGACGGGGTAGGGTTTCGGGTACGGCAGGGTAAAAATAGTGTTCTAGGGCGAAGACTCTCTCTTCCTTTCGCCCTATTACAGATGGTACGCAGGCTATCCTCCGAAGGAAAATCGGGGCTATCCAGCCATGAGGACGCCTGTTGGACTTCCGAACAGAACACATGCAACAATGGTGAAAGCGTCTGCGCAGGAGACCAGCGAGAGGCGACCGGACGATCGCCTTGCTCTACTCAGGAAGACGTGTTCCAGTTGCCAGCTGAGGTTTCAGAGGCATCTGAGGGAGCCCCTGTGGAGCCACGCTTGTTACGGCTGAGGGATTTTTGCGTACGAGCGTTGCAGAATGCATTCGCATCCTTCTCCCGCATTTTACGGAGGATATTGGCGATCACAGCTTCCCTAAAGGCGACCCGATTCTTTCTGGACCACAAGCAGCTCAAGCTAGTGGGAATTGCTCTGCTGATACTGCTAGCTCTACGCCTGCGTCGCTACCGTCTTACCGATTGGAATTCCAGGCGCCGTTTGTGGTCTCCGAAGAAAGTGCCTGGAGCCCCCCTTTCAGTATTGGGTTCAAAATATCAGGGTCCCTCAAAGTCTCTTGATACCTCCTCCGCTGGTTCTCCAAGATCACTATTCACTTGGCCAGCAACCCGCCGAGCCTTCTCAGGAGTCCCAGAGATCTCCTTTTCTGAAGTGCTAGAGTTGGTATCGGCAGATGCAGTGGAAGAAGTGCATTACAGCTCTGGTTCTCGCTTGCTGTTGCTGCTGAAAGACAGAAGACAGTTTGCCTCCACATTAGTGCCGGGGGCAGATGCATCGTTCTTCAGAGCTGTAGCAGCGCGTGTCCCCAGATTTCGCTTTGTCAGAGCTGCCAGCGTCTCAGAAGCTGTTTCATTTGTTTTCCCTGTGGTTTTGCTTTGTCTCTGGTGGCGCATGCTGCGCTCCCTGATAGATTCCTCAAGGGGGAGCAAGGACACGGGGACAGACAGGGGCCTCGAGGTTTCTCCACCCCTCACTGCATTCTCAGATGTCGTGTCGCGTCAGAAGCATGAGTTGCTCGAGGTGGTGTCTCTGCTGAACGGAGAATGTCGATACGCAGCAATGGGGGCACGCTTGCCGAGGGGAGTGCTGCTGGTGGGCCCTTCCGGGACAGGCAAAACGTTACTGGCGAGGGCTGTCGCAGGGGAGGCGCGGGTTCCCTTTCTCTCTGCAGCAGCCTCCGAGTTTGTGGAGGTCTTTGTGGGACAAGGAGCTCGCAGGGTGAGGGAGGTGTTTCAGGCTGCGCGCCGCAGGGCTCCTTGTGTCTTGTTTATAGATGAGTTAGATGCCCTAGGGAACCGACTGAGCCCTTGGGGAACCCTTTCTGGGCACGAGGAGTATGTACAGACGGTGAATCAGTTTCTTATGGAAATGGACGGAGTATGTGGGGGCAGTCTTGGAGTTGTTGTTATTGGTGCCACCAACAGACTGGAAGCGATTGACCCTGCCCTGCTACGTTCTGGCCGATTTGATAGGCACATTCATCTGCAACTGCCTTCCGCCCAAGAGAGGCACGAAATACTTAAGCTGCATGCTAGGAGTAAGAAGCTCCGGCTGGTGCGGGAGGCTTGGGCTCATCTCCAGCTGGTGGGGGATGCAGCCGAGGGGCTGAGTGGTGCAGACCTCGAAAACCTCCTTAACGAGAGTATCTTTCGGGCTGTTCGGAGGGGAAGAGAGGCAGTAGACCCTCAGGCACTTGATGAGGCGTTACTTGCACTCTTGCAACGAGCAGAACGACAAAACATTCCTTGTTCCTAACATAAATATCTCCTGCATTTTCCTGTTGCATTGCGTGTTTCTTACTTGAGAATTCCCTATGTCGCTAAAGGAGCATACACGTTTACATCTGCACGCAATCTACCTATACATAATCGTGTTGTGAGTGCAAATACACCTATGCATTTTCATGCAATTGCATAGCATTTTTGTACATCCTATCTACCCATGTAAGGACACATAGGACGTTGAGTGCTGTTAGAGTACTAGGGAATACACACTAATGCCAGTGTCCTGGCATAGGGCATTAAATGACCGTAGGATAAGGAAGGGGACCGTGCCAATCTACCAGAATCGGGTAGAATCAGTATGCCCTAAAAGCAAAATTAGATCTTCATGTAGTGCTTTCCACTGTTTGAATAGACTTTAACCAGTTAGGGGGGGAGGGGGAGCTACATCATAAGAGGAATCTTCTGACGTAACCCCTTGCTTGTGAGGCTCCCTCCATGGTGTCTGCTGGAAGACGCTTAGCTCCTGACTCTCGCACAAACCATTGAAATTACGGTTGTCTGTCTTATGAACTTTCTTTCTCCCTCACTCGTGCCCTTCAAAGCTCCCCCTGGAGGGGAAACGATCCGTTGGCGTGCTTGTAAGTGGACCGTTCATGGACTTTGAGCATGCAAAGCTAGTTACACACAGCATCTAGCGCACACAGCATCTAGCGCACACAGCATCTAGCGCACACAGCACTGCAACATCTTGGTTCGAGCTAAGCCGATTGACAGCTCTTCACTAATTCGTATTTAAACATATCTAGTGCGCTAGCAAGTGGCTTCGTGTAGTTTAGCTCGCGACATCTTCCCTCCGCCATCGACCTATTTCAAACGCACCCCTGAATGTTGAATACCTCTCGCCTGTACCAACTGCGTGCAGGACGGCAGAAGAGCTCGTGACCCACCGTCCTTTCCCAGGCAGGTGGAAAGGCGAAAAAAACCAACCGTTTTTTTCCTGCGACACTTTCAAGTCTATGCTCACAAAATACCCGGTTCCATGGCTTGATCCTCTTTTGCTCGGTTTGCTACCACTTTAGTGATGCCTTCGATGCACTTCAGTGTAGAATCGCACGGCAGGAGACACCATGATTTTACGAAATACTGAAAACTCTTCGTAGAACACACTGAAAGATGATAGTTGGCCTGGGCTTTAAAACAACGCCTATCTAAATACTGCTGGCATCTAGTTACGCCCTAACAGCACCACGCAGAGCTTCTTTGCCCTCATCAGATACCAGTGCCTGCTACCGGTGAGGCGATGAGCATACCTAGCAACCCCTTTAATGTTTTGGAGAGGCCGTGATTAGTCGACAGAGAATAGCATCCACCATAGCGTCACTAGCATCTGCTGTTACGAAGAATGAAGGCTCATTTTCAGGCAGCCTGAATACCTTCGTAGCTCAAGGGAGATCTATAGGAGCCTTTGCTGCAGCTTCAGCTTCCTCTGTCCAGGTCATAGGCTGCCCTTTCTGAGGCAGGTGAAGTGATGAGCAGCGATCCTAGCAAACCCAAAAATCGAACTTTGTTAATAAGATGCAAGGCCAAAGAACATCGCTACTTCTATGTGGGTGAGTAACGGTGAAAGGACAGCCTTGAGTGCATCAAAATGTTGCTAAATTCGGCTGAAATCTTCCAGGCAAAAAACAATTTCGTACATGCGTCTCTTTTCGTGCAAAGCCAAAACTTGCCTATATTCACGCAGCGCCGCTTGCCCCGCAACAGGTGGAACGCACGCCATACGTGCAGTAGGTGCTCCTGAAAGCCGAAGGCTAAGACGTCATTCATGTACACAGCCGTCCACCTCTTCTTTGTTGCTTCGTTGAAAGCCGTATTGGGATGTCGCTGCACCTGCAGTGAAGCGTTAACTAACGCAAACGGCATACAGGTATACTCGAAATCGCGAGTCCAGGTGTGGAACGCCGTTTTGTGCTTGTCATTTAGGATGATCAATGATTTGTGTAAAAGCGTGCGTCAAGTCGAATGCTGAGTAAATTATTGCTTCGCAAATCGACTTGCCAAATAGGGTCTTCAGGAGCCCTGCTTCAGGGCTAGCTTGTTCAGGAATTCACAGCTAAGCTGACGCACGTTCCCATCTTCCTTCCTCTTTCTGCATCAACACTTATTTGTGCCCAAAGGCACTGGTCGGTCCGTCCACTTTGCTTTTCGACAGATCATTCAGGTGCCGCTTGATTTCCTCTTGAGGCTTTGGCCAACTGGCTAATGTCTTTGCCAGAGCAATGGGGTGTTCAGGAGCATCAAGCGACCTCAAAGCATCAGCGACCAGCAGGTGTCTATCCTGCTGGCAGCTCGTCGTCATGTAGCAACTCCTCTAGCTCCTCCTTGATATATGCCTATTCCCAGTGTTTGTCTGCTAAAGATTCAGCTTACATCCCTAGTAAAGAGCCAGTTGCAAGGCCAGCACGACGGAATGCGCGCTCAAGCGCTTTACCTTACTGCATTGCTGAGCCGGCCCCATGAAGACTTGGCGGCAGCTTGTTCCGCTACCGACTCTACATAGCGCAACAAAAAAGAGCATGCTGACAGCAATCAGTTCCGAGTTGAAGTGACATTCACTTGCACTGGCCTTGCCAATCCTTGTGCTCTGAACCCCATCAGCACCAGCATTGAATCCTGGGGGCTGCGCTAACAAGCGAAGAAGCACATTGCACTTTTCCGCCACCTTCCCGGATAACAGAGCGACTTCACCTCCAATGTCAAGCGACGCCAGCAGTCCTCAAGCATCAAAGTAAGCTTGCTTCAGCGCTGGATTGACCTGCAGCGGGTCTGCAACTGCGACTCTCTCCGGTAATTCCCTTCACTGCCCCGCAGCCTGCGTGTAAGGCTTCCCCTCTCCCTGATCTGTTTTTATCGCTCATTGAGTGGCCTGCTTTTGTTAAACTTGGTCCGAATGTACACGTTCTTGGGCTTTCTCAAGGCGCTAGCAGTTCTAGAGTATGCTATTCAATCTGCCACAATGACTGCAAGAGCACTGCCGGGGAGTGCCTCGGAGCAGGGGTTAGCTCTGGCCTTGCTTCCTGTTTCACCTTCGATTGTAGGCTAGGGCCAATGACACAGCCCGACATCCCTAAATTCTAAGTGCTGACTTAGCTTTACACGTCAGCCGAAGACGTAGGAAGAATGCTCATCTGCTCCTGTACCGTCAAGTAATCGAATTGCGGAGGCCCCACCGGCCGATGTTACTAGCTAAGTCGCTGCCTATCCTGGCGCCACCTCACGCGACACTTCAGGTTATACTGAGGTAAGCTGCTGACAAGGCAGTTGTTCATCTACGCTATGAGTTTGCCTATCAAAACTTCATATTTCCCAGTACACCACTCTATTGATAGTGCCTCAGGCTTCTCAGTCTTCTCAAAGCTTGCTGTTGAGCTTATCCCGCCATTACTCGATGTGTCACTGCTCGTGTGAAGGCTTGATCTACTGTAGTCCCTGCTAGCAGATACCCCTCTCCTCAGGAACAAGGCCGTTACTGAAGTGTTCGTGCATCCAGTAAACACGTCACAAAGAGCACTCGTCTCTCTTTCTCAAAAGGTACGAACTAAGACACTTCCCCAACCGGCGGATGAAAGGTTTGAGTGACTGCCCATTCTTACGGCTATCATACTTTCCTGGTCGGCAAAAAGCTTACCAATGCATCACAAATGTTCGTGGGCAGACAAGGTGTTTTGCCAATGTAGAGCTATTGTGTTGATCATAGCTTGCAGGCCGCCCTCTCCCGCCCCAACCGGCCCTGCACCACCCTCAACTGCCATAGCATGCACGCTTCTTCTTTCCGCAATTTAAATGAAGAATGTCAGATTATTGAAGTGCTGAATGGATTGACTGAGGCCACACACTTACTGCATGGCAGTCTGACGTTACTCTGCATCCATAGCCAGTGATTGAGCAGGGCGAACACCTGGATTGAACCATGCGGTGCTACCACTTGTAGCGCTCAGCTAAGATCTGTGTGAGGGGAGTGTTGATTCTAGACTTCGCATAAATGGAGTAGAAAGTAGTGAAGTGTTTTTCAGAAGACCTCCCATTTTCCATTCTCCGCGACCACAGGGATTTCAATGCGAAGCGGTGCGCCACTACGGGTTCTAGCTGTACCCTATATGGACCGTGAGCACAGCTAGCTATACATAGAATCTAGCGCACACGCACACAGTATCGCACCTTTTTGCTAAAAGAAACAACATTCTGCAATGAAAACTGTATACTTGCAGATTTATTAGTTTTTCACTTCTTAAAACCCCGTTAGTGAAATATAACTGGCGCAATAGAAAGTGGTTAAGTTTAGTCCCTTACATAAGGGTTATATTTACCTACGCTTTCATAACAATCTTTTAATTTGTCAAATGCCAAAGTATTACTCCTTAACATCACGGGAATTCTGGGCAGAAGTAGTACACGAAAGCAAAGGCGAGCTGCCTGATATGCGACAGGTAGTAAGAGGTTGAGCATACCAGGGCTGCCTTACGGCTTCCTTTTTGTATGAAGAAGCGAAGTACGGAAGTATGGGAGGCAATAGAAGCTCAAAAAGCCGCCGTGGGGTTCCTCGTCACTCGTATACTTTTTTCGTTTGATTTTATGCACTGCTACTTCTCGTTATGTTGCTTTGCGTAGCAAAGACTCTGGCTCAAAAAGATTTGCTATGCAGACGTTCCTGTTAGACCAGGTCAGTTGTATGTCTGACTCTGTGCTGCTTGATCCTGCTAATATGAACCAGTAGGAAGGCGAAGTAGAAGGTAAATTCCGTACGTTCGGCACAGTGATTGGGCATTTATTTGCCTTTTTGCAGTATTGCGACTTCCTGCAAGTGCTAAGAAGGCAAACGTCCCTTAATGTTCCATTCTCGTTTACTTCTGAATTGTTGGGCAGAAACGGATTCGTTTTTCATCGTCGATTGGCTCCAGAGAAGCCGAAAATATCATAAGGTGTTTTTAGCTGCATAGGCAAGTTAGCGGAGTCAAGCATCCAGGCTAACCTGCACGGGGCAACATTATTTAGGTTTTTCTTAAGATGCAACAGGTGAACAACCAATAACTAAACGCATGTCAGGTACCTCACACAAGAATTTTCGGAGGGCTTGCAACGCCATTACTCCGCGTGCATCGAAAGTGTTCGGACATACTTTGGTTAATTGCTGTTTCATTGGTTACCGTAAGCCAAGCTCTGAGTAACTAATAGAGTTGAATGCCTTATGTTGCTCAAGCCTAGAGCGGAAGGGATGAACTATTAAAGGAAGCTGTAAACGATACATTACTTGCTACAGGAGGGACCGGGAGCATCTGTCATATCGGCATCTTCGGTTGTGACTAGCATTACCATCCAATGCGGCTGTTCACAAATTTTTTGCATTTGTGCTTACACCCCATCTAGTGACAAAGTATGATGGAGTGATTCCAGCAATACAGCATGCAAAGTAGAAATGCCTCCGAGGATAGGCCCACAGGGATCAAAAGTACAAAGGCTGTATTCGATCATATGCAAAGAGACGACACTGTGTGTGCGCTGAAGTGACCAGACCCAGAGTCGCGCAAAAAAAGTTGTGGCAAACTGGTAGCAGAAAATTTCGAAAACCTGCCTATAGCCTGCATTTCAAGAACTTCTGGGCTTTAATTTCTATATACTTTGCAACGGAGTTTGTCTTCAAACGTGAACGTGCATTCTCGATCCTGGCGTCGCAGCTCCGCTGGCCCTCGAGGAACTGGATTGCGCCCCCCCGCGTTGTCTCGATTGCGGGATGCAAATTCCACCTAGCATGGACCCCCTGAGCAGACTTTGTATTTCATGTGCTTTTGTAATTTCTAGTAATTTGATCATCTAGCACAGCTGCTTTTTTTATTTTTGTGTCAATGGCACCATCTATCCCGGAACAAAGCGCCGTTAGTGTCTCCTACCCTGGGGTACTGCTAGAGCAAAACCAGTCCACTTTGGATGGGGAGAGGGCGGTACCACAAGGTCGAAAAACACTTCTATTTCTCCCTCCCATTTTGCTGGTGTCTTTAGCTGGAGCAGCGTTAACTTTTTGGATACTCCGTTGCTCATCTGGGATTGCCCGTGGACATAAAAACCTCACGTCTCGCCGGCTCTCTCAAAAAGTGGTCCATGGATTCTGTGATGATGTATGCAGCCAAAAAAACCTATGTCTTAGTTATTATGAGGCAATGATGCAGTCATAATTCAAGAAATGCGTGTTGCTAGGCTTTTGCTCTCGGCCGGGATTACCCACCGTTGCTCTTGCAGAAGATCTACTAATCGCAGTTATTGTATAAAAGTAGTGCACGAATTGAGCCGTGGTGACAGTGTTGAGAATACTTTCTTTATTGATCAAGCCTCTCATTGCTGGAATTCAATGCTGTTTGCCAGTAGCCGCTGCATTCACACTATGCACACAGTTTTTCGTTAAAACAACACTAATAGCACCATGTGTTACACAGACAACAATCCTCCATTCAGAGCCTCACGATAAGCCGTGGGCTGTTCTTATTTGTCTCATGCCAGCAGAGTGGCCTCATAAGCAAGGGCTCACTATATGTGGTGTCATATTAGACACGCCAAGGTGATTGTGGTGATGCCGCTTCGGTTGTTGACCCAAGAATTGGGTGTCCTGTGTGTCCGCAGTTAACTACGGAGAATATTGTAGAGGATGCCACCTTTAAATCCGTGCCTGACCTCGCAGCTTCTAAAGACCCTTTAGTAAGGCAAACTCATATACCTGTACAGTATGCCGCACACAGCCAGTGACGCTCAACTGATACAAAGTGCTACTTTTGTCGGAACGGTGGTTGGAGGCCTTGGGCCTGCTTCAGAGGTACCTCATCGGATAATGGAAGCACACAACTGGTCCACGTGACAGGGAAGATTTGTGGTAGCGTGGGATGGAAAGCTATCTGTTGTCTCCTGTATTCCCGCAGTACACTGTGGTGCACTCACGGTGATGGTAGGTCCAGGCAGCTCCATTGAATAGAACAAATGCAGATAAAAAGCGTACTGATGATGCAGGAGTAGCTTGTGCTTTGTATTTGCCGCGTAAGTTTTTGGCTTGCTCTGCAGAAGAGCAACGTACTACGTGAAACTGACTTTTCTAATTCAACAAAAGTGAGCTAACCCATTCCCATTTCCGCTTTTGTAAGTGCGCTTGTGTCCTGTAGCTTCTTTCTACGCGTACGGTCCATTTATAAGGCTAAGTGAGCTTGAATCATGAGCGTGAATTCAGCAGGTGGATAGAATTACTAAACCAGCACGTGATCCTTCGAAGAATAACATACACCTTTGGATATCGCCGATTCTCGTATCACATGACATACGAAAGTTGAGCAGTTGTGTGGCCGTCAACACAGGCGGTAACAACACCTCCAGATATTCTTTCACTTTCAGATGCCTAAGTGGTTGAGGCACTTCACACGCAAAGCGCAGTGCTAGGGAGCATGCGGACGCGTTTGATTGTTTCTGTATTGTGCAGTACTATATGATATTTGCTCCCCCTCAGCAAAACGATCCATCGCCTCGGACAGATCAAATGTTAGTCCAATCCAATGATCAAACGCTGCGAACAACGCCTGGAGTGCTAGCGAATACTAAAGATCAGCCAAGGTTGAAGTCTTTGTTAGTTCCAGCGATTGGCAGCCCATCAGGACACAATCTTCCGGATTCCACAAAAGATACTGAAAATGCGCACACAGCTCATCCAATACAGCAGTCCACGACCACGGTGGAGGCGTCACAAAAGACGGATAGCAGTGCTGGTGTGCAACTACGCCGAAATAATGGGCAGAGACCCCGCGCAAAGACACAATCCGCGACCGTTGCCGACGGATGGGAGGAACTGCAGGAAATGTTGAGGTCCCAATCTAACTTCGAAATGTGGGAACAAATTTTAGAACTAGTCAAACTCCAGAAAAGACTTTTTCCCCCACAGGAATTCAATGATATGATCAAAAAAATTACATCTTACTTTCCAAAGCAACCTTCTCCTGAAACAGGCGAGTCCTCTGATCCAGAATCTGATGGCGATACTCAACTGCAGAATGACGGCGATTCGCGGTCTGACCTAATCAAGCCCTGTGCTGAACTGTCAACAACAGACAGTGGCCTCTCAAACCACCTAAAGAAAGTACCGTCAATGGAGTCAATACTAGAAGAGAATACGGTACATCCTCAGACCAATGGCTCGGTGAGCACTATACTCAAGGTCACACGCATCTGCAATGTGAGCTGGAGCAAACCGGATTCTCGTTTCATATACCTCTGCAAACGCCTAACGGGCTCTAGGCGTGTGTGCACCCTTTCTATCGCAGAAAACGAGTGGCAACCTTAAGAATGGCATGCCCAGGATGTCCCGGCAAGAAGAGCCAACAGAAAATGCATTCAGTAACTCGGTATCAGGCTCTGCAGGCCAGAAAAGTCTGCATTCAACAGGGAACGCCGCAGGCCCTAGCAATAGCGAAGCCCAAAATGAATTACTGATGCAGTCACATCCCCAAGAGATGCAACGAGACCTTCACGGCAACGCTCTGGACGTCAGAAAGCAATCGCATGATGCTAACCATGGCCTTCGGGTTATAGTGAGGAGCAACAGCGAACCGTGTTTGTTATATCCAAGCCTGCACAACGAATCACCCTCAGCAGCAGATACTACTAACACTTCACCTCTATTGGAGCCTGCTAAATCCGTTACAAATGAATCTCCGACAGAAGTGCGAAGCCAAGCCCAAGGTGGACGACTGAAGTCTTCCCATACTCAAGGCAACCGAAGAACCTTTCATGGCCATGCGTCGGAGCCCACCGTGGAAAGCCATAGCCTTAGTCGCGAATCGACGAGTAGTACAAACCTACCAAAACAGCATAAGGGAAAGCGGGCAGCGAACAGAGTGGTCAAAACAGTTCGACAAGTTGTTTCCGGTGGGTTAAGCTGCTACGTGCCTTGTCGAATCGGAAAGTAGCCACGGGATCACAAATAATGCTTTTGAGTGAGAAGTACGTGAAAATTCCATCCGTACAGCAATGGATTAAAAATATCGTCGATTGTCTTTCCTGCGTTTCAACGTCCTTCAGGTGTTTCAGATAAGATGAGGGGGATGCTGACGATCCGAGGTTCAAAGCCGTTTAAGTCTATGTTATCGGTGCGTCCACAGGTGTCAGTGCTTACGACCCTGAGAATCAGCAGGCGACGACGTGATGCATCTAATCTATGCTGCACCACAGCGTTGGCTTCCTAGTAGTAGTGCTCACCATAGGAGGCCTCCCTGCTCAACCAATTTGCCCTTATGGAATGCATGTGAAGCAGTTTCTGCGCGAGTACATCATCAAAGCGGTTGTGCTGCGGAGTGTGCGGGGCTTTGGTACTGTGCAGAAAAGAAAAGGGGGGAGTAAAGATAAAGCTTCTGGCAGTGGAATTGCTGAGCAACGGAATGAATAATGACGTAAGCCTTCCTATGATGGAAGGCAATTGAAATCGACAAGCCATCAGTCTGACATTCATGATCACATGGGATACCTATTGCTAGCACTTTCCGGTTTATCTCCGACTTCAGTATGTAGCAATTATTTCCTTTTGTTCCCATGTGCTTTCACTATTTATCAAACTGCAGAGTAAGGGTCCACGGGGTCTGTACAGCGCAAAAAAGTGGAGGCGTGGCCTGATTGGAAGCTATCCGGCTTCCACCATGAGTTGCCTCCACTGTCTTTGCGATTTCCATGCACCCAGGCTCTGGGGGATGAAAAAGCGCTTAGTAGGGACCTTCCACGGTGATGTGCCCCGTTGGTAGGCAATGTATTCAAGCAGAACACGTTTGCTACCTATTGCGACATTTCGCACCACTCTTGACTGACCGATCCGTGTTCTGACTCGAAATAACGCAACCATTGAGACAGCCTGGCATGAACATAATTTTACGTGCGTGCCATGCGTCGCCCGCATTAATGAGTCGAAGTTTTGGGGCGCGCAAATTGTGCCCGAACCGAAAATGGGTGAAAGGTATTCGCCAGGGCCCCCAGTGAGACTTGAGATGCAATATTCATAAAAGTTAAAATGGCTAGAAGGTTTCGCTACCGCAAAATAAATTTATGGTAGGCTCTGCACATTAAGTAAGAACGACACTGGGCGTGCTCCACATCACACGCGCTAGCCATCGGACACCTTCGCCTTACCATTCAGGCTACTTTTCTAAAAGTTGTGTGATACGTTTTTTTTACCCAGAGGACTACATAATTGCTGTTAAACAAACTTAGACAATGTCCGCGGTGACTTTTACTCTCCACATTTATCGAGCCCAAAAGCCGTCTTCATGCCGTGTACATTTTGCTTGACTGCTACTATAACAGTCTAGAGCCCGTAAAAATGTGCAAGCTTTGGAGATGCTTTTGTCATCCGTCGAAATAATACTGCAGCGGCATCCGTTTCCCCCTTCTCTGCAAGCAACTGTGCTTTCATCCAAAGTGCGAACGCCTCCCTATCGGTTGGATGCGTGAATAATGGCTCCTGAGAGACATGCAGGACCAACAGTGGAGTAGCCATACTCCAAAGAAATTGTTTTCATGAAGACAAGGAGATGTTCAAAAGCGACCAAAGAAATACTCGCAAGAGAAGCATGCGCAACATGCGTACTCGCCGGTGCACTAATCCGAACTGCGAATTCGAGCATTTAGAATTCACCTTTAGCATCTGAATATTTCTAGATACTTATTTAGTGGGAACGAGAGTGCTGAGTCATTACTGACCTTTCGACGGTACATTACATCAGTCCGAATAATGTACTTGACGCTTGCACTCCCCACGGGTCTACCTTCATGCATCTGCAACACGCAACTCCAAGCAGGTGCAGCAATGGTAACCGCGCAAACTGAAATATTTTAAGCACGATAGTTAACGAGTATGCTTACCTGAGTGTGGTAGAAGAGCAAAGCATTGCCAATTTTAGGCTTGCATTCATACACCACACATTCGGCGTCGGCAGTGAACCTGAGAAATCCCCTCACTGGCACAAGGCAAGCGGAAAGCTTTGTAGTATTGCATCTCTCTGGCTAAGCTAAGAGCTCGTCCTCCCCATGGTCCTCAGTGTTTGTGTGTACACCTCAATCTCTTGTTTTGTTGCCTCAACCTCGGGTCCACCTTCCTACATTCGTGTTGTTTTTCTCACCTTCCTGCCTCATCTGTTTTGAGAGGCAATCCCTTCTGTTCTTCGCTCAGAATGACGGTCTCTCCACCCTCTGAAGAGTAGCAATCCACTCACGAGAACAAGCTTCTATACCCCGTCACCCCCCAAATTTTTTTTTGCTCACCAGGCATATATACGCTACGCCGTCGTCAGAGGTAGGCTGCCGTGGACCCTAGAGGAGTGACACCTTCAAGGGTTTACGAGAGATTGTGTACAGGGGGCTAAGATTTTACTCTCTGGAGTATTCAGGTATATAACCATGGGCCACAGAGAGCGGCTGTTGAAGTCTCGGATAGTACAGCCGTCGGTGTGCGGCCCGAAGTTCTCCCCACTTGTATACCTACCCACACACCCTTAAACAGCGAACCATATAATTTCTTGGTCAGTCCTCATGCCGCTGTAAATAGCGTGGAGTTTCCAAGTCGCGGCTTGCCTTTCCGTCATTCCCCTGCAAGAGCTTAGTTCTATCAAGTGTGCAACTCCGTGCCCAATGCTCTCTAGCCTTCTTCCCAGGACTTTATTGAATAACCCTTTAACCGCGAGCTGTATAGGATATGGCTACTAGTTTCAATGGCAAGCCTCTGCTCTAAAAAGTCTCGATTTGAAGCGCCTCTCGTAAACATTCCCTGTTGCACACATTGCTCTCTCGCGTCCACAAGCTGCAGCTGCCAGTCCTTGCGAGCTTGAATCCATGCGACAAATAGTTTGTTTAAAGTACCTTGCGAAGAGAAAAGTGCTGTTCACTCCGCAGGCCTCCCACGTTCCATCTAAGTCCCGCTCAAACCTCTCCGGGTCGTCGTCAGAGAAACAGACTTCTTGCACCACACAACCCCGCACGCGTTGCTGCAGGAAACATCACAAACAAAGACAGATAAATTCCGAGATTGAATTAAGGCGTTCAGATCGCACAGTGCGAATCGCTCTTGATGACTGCTTGGCTCGCGAGATCAAAGGGCTCACCCACAGGAGGTCTGCGAGATCTGGATGTTCCACCTCAAGGGTATAGGCGGATCGATAGCTGTGATTTGCCCTCGCAGCCACGTGACTCCTGCTAATGCTGCCAGTACTGCTGGCAGCGTGAGCTTCTTCGGCCCAGTACTCAAAGCCTTGACACTCTGCCGCCTGCACAAGTCTTTCGCATTCGCCAGTGGACAGAACACCCTGAATGGTAAAACAATCTCGCACTCCTTCGATGTCCTTTCGCTGTTGTCTTTCCATGTCTAGGATTTCTCGTTCTCTGTCATCTAAAACCTTCGAGAGAGGCATTATAGTAGGGCCCCAAGCTACCGCCTTGTCCACCACGTGCTGAAGGCGAGGAGGCTCCCGCGGAGTTTTGTCCTTTCTTGTGACCACCCGAAACCGCAGGGCTTCCTCTGCTGCATCTTCTTCTCCAGAAGTATTATCAAGTCCTTCGTTTGTACGAGGTGAGAATGGAAGGGGCTCCATAGCATAACGGCGCTACAGAGAAAACGGAGAAGCTATACGAAGACAAGGTGCCTACAGGTAAGAAGGAGGGGGGAATAAAACATAAGGGTCTGGGTACACAGAAAATCAATCTGGTAACCCCGGAAATTGGTCAGATAAGCAATGCCTCAGATCAGGTATGTTCTCAGACTGCTTAAGTTTTACACCGCTTTGACACTTGAGAGCGAAACGGCCGCCTAGAAAATTGAATGCTGACCACCTCTAGTGCATTTTATCATTACAATTTTGTACGAACAGCTAGTAAATTGATCATTGAACCAGAAGCCGATGGGGCGACAGCCCCCTGGGGCCCCACAATGTTCTCCAATCCGTACCAGGCCACTAAAAAATTGGTCCGAAGCAATTAATCTGCCATTTATGTAATGCACTCCCAGTTGTATGCTTCTTCTTTCGTAACAGCCCTGGTTAGGTTTTCTCGGCGCTAACATCGAGAGAAAGGCTCCTTCGATTACCACACATGGCTCTCTTGTGTCGTTATCTAGAATGCCGCTCTATTCCAAAATATGGCTTGCAAGAGTTGATAAGTTTGTAGAAGATATTAAAGCATGGTGGATAAATCCTAAACCCGCCTGCAACAGGTGCAACACGGGGGGACCTGACCTACAACCCAAAACGCTTGCGTGTACTAACGTCTGTTCACGCCGATTCTGCTTAATCTGTCTTCTTCCCTTCCGCCGTTGAGGACGATGGACGGTCTCCGTAAATAAACAGCAGTGCGAATACCAGCGTTGCTGAGCAGGGAAGGAAATTATCACGCACAAGCAAGCCAGGCGTTGTAACCATTGAGACAAATCTTAGTTTTCCAGCTCAATAACCCGACCCCTAGAGCTTACCTACAAGCACCATGATTATTATGAAGTAGTAGAAACTTCCACTGGGGTGAAGCCATTCAATGGCATCTGTTCTTCGCGTCCTTAAGGGAGCCAGCGAGTCTGCAGCAACCCAAACCCACCTCCACAAGGCACGCCACTGAGGAAGTAAACTACCTTGTCTTTGCTTAAACACTGTTACATCGGTTCGAAGCATATAGCGTTCTATGCATTCAGATTGAATGAGAGAATACAAAACGCTCGACAAGACATAGACATTCACTTCGCAGTGGTCTAGTGCTCGTCCACATTCCAACTTATACACGACTCTGTATGGAGATCAGCTGATGCGGGTAGACACATATACATGGCCACAATAAAAGCTCCATCACATGCATGTGATTGGTAACGGGACAAAATAGAGGCAGCGCCATATGGGGTATCCGCCACAAGTCCTGGTAGTGAAGATCGTGTGCTGGGCAGTGTATTACCGGTCCATAATTGTGCCTTCTGTTGGTATTTAAATTCGTGGGACTGGTCAAATTATCTCTAGGGATGGTTACAGCGGGTTTCACTCCATATGAGTTCACTCACGCAATAATAAAGAGCTGTATCCGAGCCTGGCATGTCGAAGAACAAGCTTCAGGATCCCCGCACGGTCTGGCGCCTGCACGATATAAAACGCACGTATATGGCTGACCCCACCGAATTTTAAAGAGTACTCCAGGTCTGCTTGTCCAACGACGTTCTGATGTAAGGAGCACTCAGATCTGAGTAAATCGTTCCCTGAGAAACTTCTGCGGCTTCCTTTCCTGCTGTCACAGCTCCTTTAGTTTCTTGCTGATCCCACATCTGCGTCTCTGCTACTTCTGTGCAGCCTGGACAAAAGATCGAAGAGTGTCCAGTACGCGTGCTTCCTTCCCACGAAAGTACTCGGCTTGACATTGCTTTTTACAATGGTATGTTTGAGTTTAACTTTCTATGCGTCTTTTCCTCATAGCCTTTTGTTCGCTTCTCCACATGGTGTATGTGAAACGCTCTAGTGTCTGCGCTATAGAATGCTGATTAGCCCTGAAGGTGCGCTCTGCATTAGCTAGCCGTGGTAATATCCTCCCCCCAGCCCCATTAGTCTTTAGTGCCTTATCCGCAGTGTTTGAACAATACCATAAACTCGGCGAAAAACGTCGGGCCATCGTTTTGCCTCTTCAGGAAAAGACGAAGCAGAGGGTCCCCCAGGAGATATTCAAGTTGAACGTCTTTGCCCTCGTACGGTTTCCACACGCCTAAAAGCACACACCTCAAATTATGGCCTAGATTGAATGCGGTAATCACAGCATGTGAGAAAAGGTTTAGTAAGCACATAAAAATATGGAGGCATAAAGACAGGCAAAGAAGGCGCAGTAATACAAGTTGCATTGGATGCCATCCTGCGGAGACAGGTCTTGCCTTGATGAAGCTCATGGAGGTCCAATGAAAAACGTAGGCGATCTGTTATCGTGTACAGACGCCTGTTTTCACCAGAAACCTGCAGGGCGAAAGCAGCAGCACAGCTTCAAACATTACGACTCATCGAAGCACCTACGCAGCCAGCATCACCACCAGTAGAAGCACTGGCACCCAGGTCGTTTCACTGTAGAGAACCTCTCCTCGGCTAAAGACCCAGCCAGATACAGCAGTACGATCAACCCCGCAGTAGTATCGGACCAGATGGTGCTTGAGGTTGGACCAGCGAAGAACTCCACGCCTGTTAAGGGCCCAGGCTACTGATTCCGTGCAGAAACGCTTGTTTGCAACCCCCTGACGCAGAAAAGACAGATGTACATGACAGAGCGTGTAACTTTACTCATTGTAGCTATCCCAGCAGTAAGCGGTACAACGATGCAACAGCACCCCTCTCTCTCTGGAGCCGGCTTATACTTGCAATCCTACGGTGCATCCACGGGGAAGCGGGCACCACAATCCAGCACCGCATCGAAATTTGCAGGTGATTTGCATCCTAAAATAGCAACAAACGGGGCACCACCAGAACCAAAGGGAGGGAGCATCAGCACGCAGCAACATCACTGGCTGACGAATTCATTTCCTGAAAAAGAGATGGACTGGACGGAGGTGAAAGCGTGGCTGCAGGCCTCCGGCCCACTAAGAAGGAGCACCCTGTTGTTGTTCCTGGTTTGGAGAGCTGACGCAAGGGCAGCCCTTCTGCTGCTGCTCTCGTTGCTGTTTCTGCGATTCGTGGTTTCACCCTGCGCAAACGCTGTTGCAGGAGCCAGCAGCAAAGGAAACGCCTGGGGAGGGAGCTGCTCTTTTGAGCAGTGCTGGTCACCACAGCCGACTTGCAGTGCCCCTAAGTGATATCCTCCGCTGTACAGCAACAGCTCATCTGCGCAAGACAGGCACCACAGCCAGCGATAAAATCAGGACGAGGGTCGTGTGTGCAGAAGCAGCACGAAACAGGGTATACGCGTGGGCAGCAGCAACCACAGGGTTCCTCAATTTATCCTACCCTCGGCAAGGGGAGTAACCACATGAGGATGACCTTTCAACAAGTCCCTTGCAGCAAAAACTGTCCCCTGCTGTTGCTGCTGCTCCTTCTTGAGTGCGTGGTCAAAGGAAACTGCGTTGAACAGGTCTGCAACGGGCTGCTGTAAAAAGGATGGCGCAAGTTCAGTAGTTCCAAAGATAGCAGCAGCAAGTTGTAGCAAAGGTGGGGGCGCATGGGGGCCTAAGAGCAGCAGCAGCGAACGGCTTTTTTCCAAGGGAGAGTAATACTGTTGTTGCTGATGCAACTGTTCCTGCTTCTGGGGGTCGTCCTGCCCAAGCCGCTGGAGCTGCTGCTGCTCCTGCTGCAGCTGGTGCCAATCGTGAGCAGATCCTTGTGATTCTTCGCCTCCCGAGTCTAACCACTCGAGAATGTCTGTAGGCGTTTCATCTGGGATTTCTGAAAGAGATATACATCAGTGGGCTTAGTGAGGCGAAAAGGGATGTGCAGGTGCTTCAACGCGACGCATGACACTACAAACAGAACTGGCTGCGGCTCGCAGCAGCAGAAAAATAGCACAGAACTGAAGAAACGGTAACTCAAAAAGGTCACAGAGAGACAGGTAGGCAGAGGAGAGCAAAGTCGGTGAAGCCATATGAAGCAAGCGCGCAAGCGGGTGCCGTTCCGGAGTGCCGAGGATACAGCAAACGACAAAAGCAATATATGGATATGCAAGCTTAGGCATAGCAATGTAGGAATCGAATTGAATCCGAAGAAGCATAGGAACACTGCACAATAGCGACCGGAGTGCTGTTCTTAGGGAAGCGGGGAGACGGGGATATACAGGCGGTGCAGGACTGACGGATTTTTTCGGACTGCGAAATGATGAGGATGAAATTAAAGATACTTTCTCCATAGGCAAAGAGCTGCGGTCGGGATGAGAGGGGCAGCGGCGTGATCTCGATACCCTCACTGCCTGCATACCCCACAGGTAGTTGACAACCACTGCAGTGCAACGAGAAAGACGACTAAGAGACCCCCAAAAGGAACCCATATAATGAGAGAAAAGTACATCGATTTTTTTGACGCAGTAGAGTCTCAAGCGCTGAAAAGAAAGCCTCTTATGAGACACTGGAGAAGACACAAATACTGGCACAGGCACAGCCAAGAACCACAGCAACCGGAGATGGGAAAACAATGCGCGGCATGCATGCAGTGGTACAGGACGATTAGAAGAGAACGCCAGAAACAGAGCAGGTCATGGGGGTGAAGTAATAGAGGGAAACAGGGTGCGCTTAAGAGATTAGTGCTGGCTGGACGGCATAAATGGGAGAGACACCGGCGCGCACAGCCATCAGATGCGAATCACCTTCGATATACGCTAACAGATCAGGAAATTTCTCCTTGAATAAGGTCAGACACTCTTCCGCCGCTTGCCCCCCTGTAGTTGTTTTCAGAGGAAAGTCGTGAAGTAACAATAACCGAGGCACATCAAATTGATGTGTCTTGCTCGAAAAATAAGGCACCGATGGAGAATCGATGTTCTCAGAGGGGATAGGAACGGGCGCAGCTGCCCCTGGGGTGTACACACAGACCAGTGATAACAGGAATACAAGTCCTAAATGACACGAACTACCACGACCACTGCAGGTAAAACATAAGGGAGTTCCCCAATTACGGGTAGGGCCTCGCCTCCTCACGAAGAGGCCCATTGCCTCTCTGCGTCTGGAGATTGGGCAGTCTGATTGGCGCACACACAAGGGAGATGCGAGCCCTAAATGAAAAGATCCACATACAGTGAGTTGGACCTTAGAAAAAGCGGCACCAAGCCCCAGTGTATGTACACTTGGGCGCCTTTTCCGCAAGAGTTGAGATGTAATAACGAAATGCACTAGATAATCTACGCGAAGACGTAAACAGAAGTCAACACGCGGTGGGAACCCAAGACACCGGGAGTAGGCCCCATCCCACAGGGAGGGGGGCCCTCTGGTTCTCACATGCCAATTGGGGCTTTGGGAAGGAGGGAACGAAAAGTTCGATACAAAGCTTCCAAAACACGATATGCAAGACCTTTGCGGGTGATGGGGTGTTTAGTTTGTAATATTTCTGGTTTGCTGTGCTTTTTGACGGCATGGCTGGCGCATGCCTCAATCCTGTCGGGCAACTGTATTTCTGACATCGCCCTTTAGGTCTGGCGCTCCTAAGGTGGATATTGAATGTTAGGCCGCTCAGGCTTAGCTGCACCGACAATAGGCCAGAGGGCTCGTCTCTCTTTCTCCTAGATTCTCCGCCTGCTGTGGTGTGACTACACTCTTTAAAGGCGGCAATGGCCCGCCACAGCAAGAATGCGACTTCTGCGCCCTTCTATTCGTATCATGAGCGCAAAAAGATTCGCGGTGAGTCTCTAGGACTGATGGTTTCAGTGTGTGTGAACCCCATTGGCTCGTTGCCGCAGTGCATAGGTAATGGCAACAGCACACGGCCGTTGCTGTGATGCTTCTCTATTGCTTCCTGTTGTTCTTTTTGCTGTTATTTCGGGTTTTACGCAGCTCTGGGCGTTGGAACGCTGAAAGAGAGGCTTGACACGCGGGCATGCCGTCGCTTTGAGTGTTGCTGGCTTTGTCTAAGCCCTGCAAGGATGCCTCTGGCAACGCCTCAGGTAGTGTGCTGCCCTTTGGGTTTCTCCTTGCTCTCTCCGATAAACCTGCTTAGACAAACGTTTTTCTGAGCTGGCGCAACCCTCTGGGGTTCATTAAAGCTGAACATTTATGTATCTGGTTTCTGCGGCAGGGTCTGCTCTTTTGCAAAGAATGTCTCTTTCTGAACTTCGAGTCCCAGAAGAAGAAATTAGAAAAGGAACGAAAGGCGTGGCAGGCGCTACAGTCACACAAACAGCAGGTGCGATCATCTTTTCCTTTGTGGCGTCGGTCGATCTATGAGACGGAGTTTTCATCTCCTTCGTGGATACGGTCATGAAAACACTTGGCTACGTTTAGCTGAAAAACGCAACGATATAAGATTCCGCGTCCTGTTTGAGCAGATGCCTTGAAAGATGCATTTCCGCGGGATTCACTATATTTGCAGTGCTCTATATGCATTCGTTCGCTATGTTGCGTATATGCAGTCGAATTTCCTGTTTTGTCTTAGGAAGCAGCAGCAGCTGCCGAAGCAAAAGCCACAGAAGCACAGCGGGCGTTTTTGGAGACAGAGGCATCCCTGAGTCTGGACACATCGGCTGCAGCCGCTCCAAACATGACCCCGCAGAATGCGGAAGAATTTGTCAGCGAACCCTTGAACCTGTGGTCTGTATGGTGTTGGCACTATTTCGCTAGGGAGGGGGGCTGGCGTGCAAGGTTCATGGCATCCGGGAATATTGCAGCTTTGTGTGTTGTACGGTATAGGATGTGGATTTGGGATTTGTGCGCAGCGAGAGACACTCATAGAGCCACTTATCACCTCGAAGGAAGAAGCAAGAGCAAAGAACTTTTGGGTAAGAATTATGGCGAGGGGTAAAAATCTCGGGCGTCAGTTACTTCTCTGGAAATCTGGAACTGAAGGATTCCCATGGGCCTCTGAGGCAGCGTGTACATTCTTTGCTGATGTAGTCGTAGCGAATGCGCAGGGAATCTCTCTCACGGCTTTTTGACCTCTGAATTTGTTGTTGGTTGCGTACAGGTGCCAGAGAATACTCCAGATGAACCGGAAGCAAAGATCCAGGAACCCCAGAAGTGCGCCTTGCATTGCAAATTTCGTGTTTGTATTATCTTATCCACGCTGTATTTTTCCGTGGTACAGTTTCCTCCCCAAATATCCCTAGGAAAGCGAACGTGTGGTTCGTGGTTTACACGCCAAGCGGCGCATTGTTCGAATGCCCGACTTCGTCCTTTTTTATCTGTTAGAGGCGCTGTCTTCGCTCCTGCATCTGCAATCGCAGCTTACTTCTTACTTTTTGTGTGTACAGCAAGCGTCCTTCTAACTGTACTCCGGATGGCAATGGTGGCATTGCGGTTTCTTCCGGTTGCTGCCAGTGGATTGTTTTCTTCTTCGGCTTGTTTTTTTGTTCTGCAGAGGTCTTTGTTGCCCCATCACGGGGGCCTCATTGCGCATTAAGCAGCTCGTCAAGGTGAAACCGAACCTTTCATCTAGGGACGACACGGAAACAACGCGGTAAGAGTTTGTTACCGACGGTTCCCACTGTTTTGGAGCAGCCCGCATTGTGGACTTCACTTTTGATGAATTGTGCGTATACTGAAGGATATACCTGCTTCTGCTGAGAACTCTACCGATCTGTCGATTGGTGCAAAACTGTATGCTCCCAGTGCCCCGCACTGGGGGGTCCCTGGGAAGGGAAATCAGGAAGTTCTTGCAAACATAGCAAGCCCCAGAAGTGGCACGCCTGGCGACAGAAATAGGATTAAACTGTCGAGGAACTCACTAGCTGCACAGAATGTCTTCTCAAATGTTCTCACGCTACTTCCGAGGCCTTCTTCGTGTCTCAGTGGCTGCCTTTTTGGTTGGGCACTAGGTGGAAGAATGTCTCTTCCTCTCTTTAGTGTCTAGGAGGGATGACTTCAAAGGACTGTGCATGCATGCCTGTGTGAGTGGCAATTGCTCCATGTGTACTTTTTCCCACTGTGATATATATTTTCTGTTTTGTGCTGCAGGTGGCTGTGCGCGCTCAGCGGGAGGGAGATTTCCCATCAGAAAGCGGCGGTAGTGAAGTCCACGGGCCAAGTCATTCTTCTTGTATGTCTTAGTGTGCTTGATTTCGTATAGCGCTTCGTCTGTGTGTTTATTTGTGTCGTTCTTAAACATTTGGTGCGTTTCGAACTGCGCTGTGAGGATCGTATCGGGTCGGTACGTCAGCATGGCCCGCTGTACATACGAGGCTTTTTCGATGGCTGCTGGTCATTTAGCGTGTTGTGGCTCTGCTAAAGCGCAACTTGTTTCTGCCGGGATAGCCAAGTACCCTGAAACATGTGCATAGCAAGAATCCGGATCGTACAGACGGGCTGTCCACCGCGCGCCTTCGCAGGCCGCGTTGAGCGGCATTTTCAATATGCCTATCAACAAGAATACTTTTGCGCTCATCTTCCCGAGGGAGTTTTTGCGCGAATTGCGGGGGGCTGCGTGCACAGGAATATTTGGAGAAATTGGTCTTCGGTAAAAAGGGAGCTCTTACCTCGGGAATTATTGAGAAGAAGGACACTGTAACCCTCGTTTCCGGAGGCACAGGTACGCCATTTGCAGGAGTAGCAGTGAAGCAGCAGCACTTGGAAATGCAGCTTCGGCAGCGCTCCCGACCACGGAAGAAAGAGGGGCCACATCAGGAGTGGCACTAGGAAGGGTGCTATGTCTGTTGCGCTGTCTCGACAGGTTTCAGTGCACACAACAAGGTTGAAGTCTCTGTGGCGAGGCCGAACGTGCAGTAATGCCTTTGTTTTGCCTATGTATTTACTGTGTTGTCCGCCTCACGCTGCCCTTTCCCCCCTTGTGTGCTCGTCTCTCCACATTGACTGGGGGGGTGAAAGGGATGTGGTGGCTTCCCTGCCAAGGCACCTGAACTTGCTGTGCTGCGGCGAGAGGTTTGTGCAGCACTATTTTTCGTTTTCTATGTGAGTAATACTACAGTAGAGCGCCTTGCAATATTTATGCAGTTCGTTTGGCAAGCAGTGTGGGAGGGAACACGGCTCCAGCTGTTGCACAGGACGGAACAGGCTTGCGTTGTAGCCTATAAGTGCAAAGGAATGTTTCTGTGGCGACCCTATTGCACTGGCTGTCAGCAGAAACCATGGCCAAGGTAGTACACTTGCGGTGACCACATGCCTAGCCGGAGGCATGCGGCACATGCGCAGCCGCGGGCTGGGAAGCAACACACCTAGCTGCAAGGCCTCTTTGCCATATAGGACCGCCGCGGGATGGGGAAAACGCTGTAGACAGGCTAAAACGCTAGTTGAAAGAAGCTCGCCGTATCTGTTCTAAGGGGCACAACTTGACGATAAAAATCTCCCCATGCCTTCCATGGTGGCCTAAAGGCTCACTAAGGCTCACTGCTCGTGAGAACACTGCACCCCCCTCCGCTTGACGCGCAGAAACGCGTCACTGAGGGGCCCACAGGGGCCCCGGGCTGCGGCTGACTACCAAATAGTGTGACGGGTGCTGGGGGGCCTTTGTAGCCGCGGGTCTCTGGAGGCGTTGCACGAATGCACGGATCCTCGCAATTTGTGAGACTGCTGGCTTTCGCTGCTGTTGCAAGGGTGCTCGAGTCACCAGCACTTCGGGAAACGACAGGATAACTGTTGCTGCTGTTGCTACTGGGGTTCACATTGGATCGGAAGAAGGCCTTCAGTGAGCTGATGTGCACCAGTTTCCTCACAGGGCTGCCCTTCCCATTGATACTGCTCGTCCTGCTGCTGACGTTCGATTTGTTTTGATCTGACTGAACGGTGGGCTGTGCCTGCACGAGCAGCCGGCCCCACAGGGTAATAGCAGTGAAAAAGCCACGGATTTCACATTCTAGAAGGAGCTCTAGGGAGTGGCTCGTGCACGCTTTGGGGCAATAAAAGCCAGCAAGAGGCAGCAGAAATTTCCAAAATGATGCATCTGTACTGTGCGAGCATACTGAGAGCTGGACAAGCGGTGGATAACTCGGGAGTGTTTGCACACCTGAACGTTGCTGCTGGACGCAACCGCGTAAGCCACCACGGTGTCCTTTACCATCTGCAGCTTCTTTTTAAACGCATCAATGTCTTCGTGCCGCCGCTGCTCCGCAGCAGCTAACTCGACTTTAGCGTGCACGAGATCCTGTCGCAGCGCCCCAATTCAAAAGGCCCCAAGAGCGTCATCACGGTGCTTTCAGCGCGAGAAGGTTTACAGAAAACATGCAGGGGACACACCAGAATGCTTCGCAGCTGCAGAGTCAATAAGCGTGAAACACCTCTTGCATCAGCTCGCGTAACCTGCATGACTGGAAGACGCATACGAAGCTGAATGGAAAAAGAAGGCAAAGCATGCAGTGGATGCATCCCACGAGCGAATTACACCAACCTTCTCAAGTTCTTCTATACGCCTCGATTTTGCTGCTAGCTCTTGTTCATGATGCCGCTGCTGCTCCTGTTGCTGTTGTTGCCACTCCCGTTGCTGCTGCAGGAGGAGCTGGTGCTGCTGCTGTGCACAAGACCACGCAGCCTGGGTAGGCAGCCGCTGCAGGGTCTCCTCCTGACACCGAATCTTCTCCCTTTAGCAGTCACAGGCACATGAAGGGTCGCACGAGTATCTACAAAGAGAACTCAAGCGGGATACAAGTTGTGCACCATCATGGGATGCCAGGATTTCTCATGCAGCACGTGCAAAAGAGCTAGTTACAACCTTCTAGTACACCCACTGCTGCATTGGTTGCTGCAGCAGGTGCTTCTACTGTACCTGAGCGCTTCTGCTTCATCTCTGTAGCTGTTTAGCTTCTGCAGCGCCTGCTGATGCAGTGTTTGCGTCTGTCCCTACGCACAAAAAGTCACAAGCACGGTCACACCTATCTAATTTCAAATCTGCCGTTGTCATTGATACTCCGAGTGCCGGTGCTACTGTTTGGCGTCTTTTTCAGCTGTGCAATCGACCTGTTTGTGCTGCATCTCTTGAAGGGCCTTTGTAAGGTCGGCGATCGTTTGATCTTTGGATGCGCGCAAGGCCTCCCTTGTCTCTCCTGCCTCGAC
The DNA here is from genome assembly GCF_002999335.1 of Cyclospora cayetanensis. Taxonomy (NCBI): domain Eukaryota; phylum Apicomplexa; class Conoidasida; order Eucoccidiorida; family Eimeriidae; genus Cyclospora; species Cyclospora cayetanensis. Next base: position 141,459 of record NW_020312370.1, on the reverse strand, counting down.
AACCTGCAAATGCAGACCGAATACGCAAGACAGGAGAGGCAAGGTAGGTATTCAAATGCTTTTTCAAAATATGGCTGCAGTGATCCAATGCAAGACTGCCCTGCCAAGAAAGAAAATTCATGAATCGCGAACTATGATGCAGCAGCACGAAATAAAAGCGGATCCGCTTTTATTTCGTGCTGTTGGTCGGTATGGCTCTTATTTTGATTCTTCTGCTTTTCTCTGTTGTTTTTAATTGCAGACACAATCCGAAACGCTACCTGCCGCTGTAACGAGGCGATCTGATTTTGGAGAGCTGTTGCTTGCTCGGAACCTTCATTGTCGTGTTGCATCGGCTGTTGCTGCTGCAGCTGCTGCAGGAGTCGTAGCTCTTTCAACGCTGCATCTCGTTCCTTTCGCTCTTCCGATAGCTTGTTGTGGAGCTGCTGGTTCTCCATGTTTTGTTGTTCGATCTGCTGCAATAACAGCACTACCTTGTCCTGCTGCATCAGCTGTGACTGCTGTTGCTGGTGGTGCTGCGCGTCTTCCACCTCTTTCTGCAGCATATCAACAGCATCCCAGAGCATAATTTCCATCACGCAGCCTTGTACCGAAGTAGAGGGGCGGCTGCAACTACATGCCAGCCACATGTGAAGAGGCAGCAGCAACCTGGGCATACCTTGTACGTGTTCGCAAGGAGCTGCATCCCGTCTTTCTCTGCCTGGACCTGCAACATCAGCTGTTGCTGCTGATCGTACTTCTGCTGCAATTCCTGCAGCCGTAACTGGAGCTCGCAGTTTTGCTGTTCATGATGCTGAAGCTGCTGCTTCGCCGCCTGCAACTGCTGCTGCAATTCAGCAGTTGCTGAAGAGTCAGCCTTTTCCTTTTCTTGCTGTAACTGCTCAGCCTGCAGATGCAGTACCAAGCCAGCACAAAAAGAGCGACGGCCACAGCAGCATGAGCCTGAGAGCGTTGAATCTTTACGCGCCGTATGTTGACTGGAGCGGCAGCAGAACTTGTACTGCCCGTGTGTACTGCCGCCAGTGTTGCTGATGTTGCGACTTACGGTAGCAAGTTGCTGCTCTTGTGCTGCAGCCAGAGCCGTGTGCAGCTCGTCGATTTGCGCGAAAAGCTGCGCTAACTGCGGAGCTGCTGCTTGCCTGTCTTCTGCCTGAAACTCCAAGCAAGCCAAGGGTGTGGGTGCAACTAAGTAACCTTGTTTCACGTCTCATGGACGCTGGTGCATCTAGGACTGCTGCTTCCGTCACTGTTCAAGAGCACGCATGTGACTTTGTTCTAAAACACAAAGTTGGCTTTTGCGTTTGGCTCACTTCCATCAGGGCTACTTGGCGTTGGAGGCTCGCTATCAATTCATCTTTACGGCGCAGCTCCGCCCTCTGCTGGAGATCCTCCTGCACCAGCTGCCGCTGCTGCTGCTGCTGCTGTTGCTCCTGCTGCTGCTCTTGCAGGGGCCAGCGCTGGCTCTCGGCTGGAGACACCTCGATGGGAGTCGTTGGAGTGCCCGTGGAAGTCACTTCCTGCGAGAAAAGCCCTACTCCGCACACGATAGCCTGTAGCAACAGCAGCAGCACAAAAAAGGCAGCCGACATACGGCATGCACAGCTGTTGCGCGTGCTCACTTGTAGTCCTTTCGTTTGCCCTTCCTGCGTATTCAGTGGGATGCCGGCTTCTACTGTCGCCTTCTGCCCGTTCTGCTGCTGCCCGAACGTCTGGTTCAGTGCAGTAGACGTCTCCGAAGAAGAAGGCAGCGTGGCCGTCTGAGGCACGCATAACACCAAGGGCTGGCTTGTTACTCCTGCTGCAGGTGTTGACACGGAGGCGCTTGCTGCTTTTGCTGTTTTTACCGGCGAGTGGAGCACTTCTGCGGGAAAACACACCACGCGGATGCCCCGAACACTGCACGGCTCGCTTCGGGGAGTGTATACACACAACACACAACGTACGACGTTCTAGCCCAGAGGTCAGGAAGCAGCAGTATCAGCAAGAAGTTGCTTGGATGGCAAGGACAGAGAGGCACCAAAAACAGCAGAGGCGCTCGTGAGCGCGAAAGGAGAAGCGGCACCACAGGGGTGGCGAATTATTGCCGCAGATGCGCCTTGCGAAGGCTGATTGGAGACTTTGAATGTGCTTCAGCAGAAGGGGACGCTTGCCTTTGGTGCCTTGGGCCGGAGAAAGCCGAGAATTCAGCGGGGGAGAAACAAGGACCGAGCACATGGACAAGCAGTCGTCTTCATCTGTATAAGCAAAGAGCAAAAAGAGGCGCTTCAGTGGCACGCCACACATGCAGGCAGGCAGGCAGGCAGGCAGCCAGCCAGCCACACAGGAATTTCACACTGCACAAAGTGCAGAGCCAGCGGAACAATTCGTGCATCGGTCGGCGAGTGCGCTGCTGATGCTGCGACAGCCCCAACGGGAAGCAGAAGAGCACCAGCGTCTGCATGTTTCTGCCCCCTCAAGGCGCAAGGGCGTGTTTCACCTGCCACATTTGCCTCGAGCTTGGTGCAAGAAAAAGACATTGTGAGGCTGCCCTTCGCCTTCGTTAGGGGCAGATGCACCCTTTGCGTCCCTGCCTTTTGTGCGGCAACAAGGCCCGCTAAGTCAAAAACAGCTTCTGCCACAACAGCTCCAGCCTCTCGAGCATCTACTCCTGCCTCGGGGGATACAATGACGGAGCCAGAGGCGGAAGGATCGCGCGGCAACACCGAGGCCAAAGACGTGGACGGTGAGGGGCGCACGCGAGACAGAAGACGTCCCCCAAGCCGGCGTTGCCTCGACAATTCGATAACCTATAGACAGAGTGTGGTGTGGGAGCATTACACACCTATAGAGAGGCAGGTCCAGAGACATCCTGGGAAGCTACATCGGGTGCGCTCTTCGCAGAAGACGTGTGCAGCTCGCTCTGTACCAGTGCCCCGCAACCCTTCTATATGCAGCTAAGACTGGCACGCGCGGAAGCCTAGAGAGCTAGCGACTACAACAGCCAAATCGAACGAAAGGCAAAAGATACGGGGGGGAAAAGAAAGAAGTAGGAGACAGCGCGGAGACACGGATGCAGGGAGGCCCCGCGGGGGAGCGTCGCACATCGAACGATTTTAATGTGCAGCTCGGAAAGGGCAGGCATATTATGCACGAATCTTCATCGTGTCAGGCGGAAGAGAGCAAGGCGGGAGAGAGCAATGACTCAATGGGTTCAGGGCGTCGATAGGGTGGCGTTTCTTTTTACTTTAGAGTGCGCACCAGCGTCTTCCCACCTGCAGCTTTGCTTCCTTTGGTTGAAAGGCGTCCGGATCAGATGAAGCGACTATTGCATCGTCGGCATTAGCAGCAGCATCTGGCTGCTGTTTGTTCCTCTTGCGAGTGAGTCCGCCCTGGGTGCTGCTCTTGGGCTTGAAGAGCGTTGCGTTGCAATGCAGCGGAATGTGGAGACTCAGCTCGTTATCGCCCTTCGCTGCCTCGATCGCAGCAGATCCACGCACCCGACGGGGGCCTGTGCAGAGACGCTCACACTCACAAGACTACGAGCGATCTCCACTGCCAGTGCAGCCATGCGTCTTTTTTCGGGCGTAGATGTTTCTGCCAATTTGGCGGCGGCGCAATACTTGCAGTACACTCGACCCCAAAAGCCGAGCGAAGCGTGAAACTGAGCTATGAATACCTCGAGAGAGGTCCAGAACGATGGTAGCTGGTTCATCGAGGTGTATCTTGAGGGACTCGATAGACAGAGAAAAGGAGTATTTGGTCGCGGCCTCCCTCAAGTGGCGCACAGCACGCAGCATGCGAGACATGCTGGCTAAAATTTCTTCTTCACGATCCCCTCTGATCCTTGTGTATTGCTCTCTGCCAGAGAGTCGTATGAAGAGGATGCTTCTTCAAGCGCTGGATCGCCTCCACAGCGAGGTCACTGGCTCTGCTACGTCCATGACAGATTCCGCAGCCCTGCTGCATCCACGCAGCCTTTTAGCTCTCGCGCCTTCTCATACAAATGGACGCAGAGGAGGAAAGAGCGGCAACAAGGACCTATCTTTTCACGTTTAGTCCCGCGTGAACGGCAAACGGAAGTGTGGCTGAAGCTACTCCTTAATTCCAGATTGTGGAGGTCCAGGCTCATCGATCTTGAAGCTGCCTTCCATCCCCTGCCACGTACAAATCAATGCAAAGAGTGCTCAGCCAGGCTGATAAGGCCCTTTGCCCCCCCGATACCTCGTTCCGCGTATACCTGCCTGGGGTGCTCGTGTGCCCCCTGCGTCGGGATTTCCTGAAGTTTCGTGTCCCAGACAGAGGCGGGAAAGCAACGAAGCTTCATTAAAAGGCGAGGCAAAGCCGCTTCCCTAATTCTGAATGACCTAAATTTGTGAGAGCAAAAAGGAGAGCCCCCAGAGAAGAGCGCACATGATAGCCAAGTGGGACCTGAAGGCTCCAGAGAGTTTGCGGCGTACAGTAGTTTCTCTTCGTTTTTAATGATGAGAAGGCTCTATAGCATGAAGCTGAGAAATATCTGTGCTATGTAAATGATGTAAACAAGGGGAGATATAAATTCGGTCGGTTACTGCTGTGCTAGTGAGGCGTGGTCGGCCGTCAGTCATAAAAATTGAAGTCGGTTACCATATTTCTTCATTCAGTGCCTTTATCAAAGAAAACTATGGGAAGCATGTGATGTGCAGCGTTTTCTGGGCAGCTAAGCACTATAACCTCCTGGTTTCCCCATATTCCCTCCTATTGGTCCACCTCGCGCCAGTTCGCAGTACACCCGGCGACGACTGTCTGCTGGCTCAACCTACCGAGCAAATATGTCTGAGGGTACGCAAAACGTTTTCTTATTAGTTTCAGCTTGTTTATATTGAGATCTTCTGGATGTGGACTTTGCAGTGCTTGGGAGTCTCTGGGGCCAGTCTAGTAACCAGTCCCTGGTGTTTCCTTTGCGAATGCGGATCTTAACAGAAATCACGGTACGGCGGTGTCTAATCCGTAGCGCATATCAAATAAGCCAATTTGTCTTGGTCTGTGCTGGTACGCCTGAGAATTGGGTGAGCCATGATTTCTTCGGCAACTTAGTGCAAGCGCTCGTGATTTGAAGTCTTCAATTTTTACTGCAGGGAGCCTAGAAGTGCATACAGTTTAATACGCACCATAGAGCTTCCATGAGGAAAGGCGTAGCCCAATTACCGATAGAAAACTTAATAGGAAACTCCTAAGTGTTCCTCGCAAGTGCTTCCTCGGCTCGCTGCTCTTCCCCCACAAGATTCCAGTTTTGAGGAGGAAGGACGCCTGTGGCACCCCATATATGCAGCGAGCACAACCACATTTAAACGCTTCCAAATACTCTGGCTATATATATATATATATTCGTGAAGATCAATAAAACAATCCTCCACATGCTTTGCTGTTTCGTATACCCTCTCCGCTTCCGATTCTATAAACTCGAAACAAGAAGACGCATTGTGCTGTCTACGTATGGCCTAGGCGACTAGCTGTGAGTTTGTGGGCAGAGCGCTAAGAGGAAGTAGCTATGAGCATTGTTGCTGCCAGTCTCCCTTCATGCTGAGGATTTTTAGGGGCCCGGGCATGTGAAGGCGAGATTGGTATTGAGAAACGCTTGATAACTTTGACTATGCGTGCATTGCATCTGGAGTTAAGTGCCGCTTGAGAGCTTTTATAAAGCATTACAGCTGGCAGGTTCGTTTGCTTCGATCCAGCTGTTCTCCGCGAATCCAATGGCTGAGGATGCACGGGAATGTATGGCTTTCCTACAAGAGGCTGTGGCTTCTGTAGAAATTTTTCTAGCTCCCTAATCTGATTGCTTGACGCCAGGCTTCAAGAATAGTCTTTTGTCGGTGGAAGTTGAAGGTGTTACAACTGAATGGGATGCCAGAGGCTGCCCTGCGAGCCGATGCGGACGCAGTTGATCCACAGCTGGTAGAGACGCATTATTCGCTAGCCAATGAAGCGTTCATGGATTTTTTGGCTATCCTGCCCAGAAAACTATGAAATACTTCTGGAAGGACAAGTGCTGAAAGAGTTCATCATCCACTTGGAGAGTTATCTCGCTTTGTTCTCCTAGATCAACAGAAATAAGTGCTCCATTATGCATGTTTATTGAGAAGTAAAGCGTGCTAATGGTGGCCCCCTTTCGGCAGAAGAATTCGTGTACCTGCAAAGATTTTTACAGATCGAGCCTATACTCAACAGCAAGTTTAATAGAATTGAGAATATTGAAGCAGGAAAGTTTATCAGCAAATAAGTATGTCGGGAATATGAAACTCTGCTTTGCAAAAGCCACAACATAGCTGCTTAATTAGTGGTCCATCTTAGCTCTGTCATTTCAGGTGGTCACAGGATGGGCAGCGACTTCGCGAGTAGACAAAGGAGTGGTGAAGGTTCCACAATGATGGACTACTCAAGGGTCCAGGAATCAACGCGAGCAAATTCAAAGTGTTTGGCTGAAGCAAGAAGCCAAATCAGAATTCAATATGCCCGGGCTGTGCTAAATTGGCTTAGCCTCACTGGCGAAGGGGAAAGTAAAATATCAGGGGAAATACCCGTTTTCATGCAGCGCTAGACAACCTCCCAACACCGCTCTTGCTTCTGTTAGGATAAACTGGGTCACGTTAACTGGAACTACAAGCAAATACAGAACTGGCAAGAAATTGGATCACGGGAATTCTTCAAGCAAAAGCAGACTGCTGGGCTAGCAAATGAGGCGCATCAGAGAACCGAAAAGTCCGCCACGCAAACCGCGGGGTAGTGGAGGCAACCGAGACAGAGAAGAGGATCAAGCTGAAGTTGAAGTTTCTCAACAGGTTGATTTCGCACCCACGCACACTTACATTCATTGTCAAGAAATACTGGCGCTACTTGATGCTGGATGTATCATCCGAGGCGGTGGTTTAGTAGTGTAATCTACTGTTTCGATCATTATCGCAGTCTCGAAGGCTCAGCTGTGCTGACGGGTATCAGGATCCAGTGACCGGCAAAGCTACAGCAAGTGGATGCCACTACAAATTTGAATTGGGTCCTGTTAAAATAGCCTATAAGTTCTGTGTTGGACGCATGCACTATGATTCTGGTATAATTCTAGGTAAGCCACCGCTAATCCAATGGAGCTGCTGTGAGGGCACAGCTGCGCACTCCTGAGGTCAGTGTTTAGGGAGGTACTAGAAAGAGCAACTCTTGGTTTCCTTAGTGAGGTGCCTTCCACCAATGGTGAGTGGTGTAGAATCGATGCTTTATAAGGTGAGACAGAGCCGATGTGCAAGCGGCTCGGCAGCGCAGCAAGAGCCGGCGGTTTTGCAGATGCATACTGACTCCCTGGCTGTTGCAATATAGTTCGTTAGTAGAGAATTTGACCGACCTTTCGGCTGGGGAATAGCATGAATGCACAAAGATCAAAAGGGGTCTCGCGGATGTGATGAATAGTGACGAGCTGCCAGCAGGCTGGACACCTGATGGTCGTAAAACGTACCGTATTGGACTAATCGCTAGCTCAGGCCCAAGCTGCTTCCTATAATGTCAGAAATCCAAACTTCGTAGAAAGTCAACTAAGCAACTGGTAGAAAGTTTGTTAAAAATGGCAGTGTGCAGGAGCACATTAGCACTGTTAGGCGTCGTCCGAGGATAGTGTCTTGCAAGCGGAAAGCGAAGCGTGTGTGTTTTCCTTAAGCCCATGAACAAGACCACTGATAAACAAATGTTCCCGATGCCCCACGCTGACTAATTTCCTGACGAACTACACGAATTCAAGGTTTAGTCAACATTTGACTTCGCAGATGCCCTCTTACAATTCCCTACACATCCTGATGCCCGGCACAAAATACTTTGGAAGGCCGAGTACACCTGTTTGCACTAAGAATTCAAGTGATTCGATGAATGACAGCTCGCTGGTTCTACATGGACAAAGTCTCATTCTCCAGCGCTCGAGAGTAGCTACAGCACCAAAGTTACGCGCCTGAGCCGTTCTGGGCCAAGCAGTGGTCTGTACAGGCAGTCCATTGTTGTTATCCCATGAAAACAAGACATGCGAAAACTGAGCCAGACCCAGCAAAAATAGGTCCCAAAGGGGGCGATAGGATTTTCTATGCCCTAGCATATTTCTAACAAAATTCCATTCGTGAAACCCCTCGGATTGCTACTCCTTTAACGAACCCACCTAAGAAAACGCAGCCTGGGACTTAGACAGAGGATGCTGAGGCTGCAACACGGACTCTTCTCAAGTCCGGTACTCTCACTGATCGTGTCTGAGTGTCACGACTTCCGAAAAACCGACGCCAGTAGTGAAGCAGTCGCGTTATTCTCTCTAAGATTTCTGCGAAGCACAAAATCATGGGCAAGGGGTTCTATGCAGTGTGTTGAAAAAATGCCAGCACTTTTTGTACGGATGTTAGCTTACTTTCCTAACAACACATAATTTATAATGCACCTAATAAAGAGTTTTGAGAACTTTGTCAATACTTAGAGCTGTTCGCTGGCTCGGGCGCCTCCTCAAGTAGGACTCTACAGTGAAGTACACTGGAAGACGATTTTTGCAGAGCACATGATCATATCCTTCTACGCCATCGCAAAGCTTTACTAAACAATGGAAAAGCTATTATGATTTGTCTGGTGACCTGGGATGGATTCCGCGGGTGAAGAGCGAAGGTCAAAATGTCAGCAGCTGAAGCCGCACATTGCTCCTGAAAACCTGGTGCCTTGCAGGGCCATTTCAGTCCTTGGACTGCTGAAGGTCGAGGGTCCGGATGGTTGCTGTGGAGTTGTTGATTTTGGAGATAATGCTCACGTATCTTCTCCTCCAGCTCTGTGCGACTCAGCAAGTGACTCATTTTTAAACTCATGTATGGATGCTTCACGAATTCCCCAAGTGAATCATTCCTTGAGGCAGGGACTCGAAGCTCGTGTGCATATTGACGATAATATGACAAGTGTGGACCACCCTAAAGCAGCTGGACAGGTGCAGTACACCAACTGCACACTGCGCGTTATGTGGGACTCTGTGCTCACACTTGTGCGATTTCTTGGTTTGTTGTTCTTGCTTGTACTGACTACGTTCATAATACAAGACAATCACCTATCTGTTGTCTCCCGCATTGTCGGTCGACAATGAGGGGCCCCCTCCGTTCCCGGCTTGGACGTGGTGGCTTGGTTCAGCAGCCACTATTACCAGCTGAATGACTTAGGGAACTGCTGTCTAGTGCACCCCACTGTACGCTCAAAGCTCAGAAAGGACAAATACAGGAACATCGAAAGCAGCGGTCGGTTGTGCATCATGAGCCTAATGATGCGGTTCCTGTTGATCGTCAGGCCTCGCGAGGTCAGCCCAAAGATGACCAAACGGCGCTTGCGGCCAGGTGGCGAGTACCTTTTGCCAGCCTCACACAAATCATGGCTCCTTACGCTTACGATTTTCCTACATCGCAAGTGTTACATAACTATCAATGTGAGCTTCTTGAAGAAGCTTCAAAGATCCTCAAATTATTTGCGGAATTCCCCACACAGGCAAGTGACCCGTTTCGAGAGGGAGGGTTCAGAGGTAGCTGAAATTGTGCCGGATTTATGGATTATCGTACACCGAGCACATGCTAGACGAGAGCTTCTAGTGGCATGGGCTAGGTAACGCCAACCTGAGCTTTTTAGAGAGGAGTAGCCACGGGCTTCGTTTTCTGAGGGAGACTTAGCAGTGCTTTTGTGTTCACAACGCCACGCGCTGTGGACGGCATTCCTCGTGATAACTGTCCTATCCCAGGGTGTGCTCTACCCGAATAGCTCTTGTCATTTATACGCATTGTGTGACAAGTAACCAATAAGATATTCTTAACAATGTTACTGGGTGGGCAAAAATTCTGTCTCTACATTCTTTCTTTTGCCCCCCCTCGGTCTCTGAAATCGACTTTGATGTATGCACCAGCTGTACTGGAGTGCGCATGTAGCTCAATGAGGCGCGAAGGCATCGCTGAAGTAGTGCGTAATTCGATTCCCTTTACTTATTTTACTTGTTTTCTGTTTGCTTATAGAAGGAAACTCTCACTTTCCAGCGCTTTGATGACTGCGAGCCAGCGCGCCCCTGCGGTCTTTCTTGTGTAATCACTCATTTTTCGCTTACTAGTGTGCTGTTCTCTCTTCCCACCCAATTAAAGTGAGCGGCTGATGCACACCTCTGCTGTTCTAATTTGCACTATTTTCTTGTTCCTGCCTGCATGAGTGTGTCGATAGGGTAGAACCCTTCTGCTGTCCGGCATGTATTCGGTCTTGGCGCACAGGTAGGGAACAATAGGACGCGTTTTTTTATCTGCAACGGAAAGATCTAGCAGGCTAAGCTACACCTGAGCATTTCCAAATACAGTAGTTACGATAAGCAAAAACTTCGAAAGCACTGACTAATTGGTTTAACTGTTCGTGTATCTTACCAATCACGACATAAGTTCCTTTCCGCCCCAGAAGAAGCAATGCTGTGTGCGTCTCCGCAAGGTGCTGTGTGCGTCTAGCAGCGATTGCTCGGAGTGTTTCGAGGGTGCAGCTGCACAACGCTAGCTCTCCCTCTCTTTTCTAATCTACCGAACTTTGAGGGGCACAGGAATGGGAAGACGAGAGTCGGCCTCACAAACACTCAATAGCTCTAAAAGCTTGCATCGAGTCCGTTGTTTCGTGTCTCCCTAAGAATACTTCAGATGAGCCGTTCCACGCTGCATGTAGCGAGCAAGCAACAACACTGACCCCCATTCTATTGATATAAATCTACTCTGCAACAAATATACATATATATATGAAGATCATTATTGAACATTTAGCTCTTTATTAATTCTTTGTGAAATATAGCTAGTGTAGTAGAAAGTGCCTAAGCCTAGCAGAGCCAACTACAGGGAGGCTAAAACGAATAGATAAACCAGTCTTGCAAGAGAATGGCTACTATGTGCACAGCATGCATGAAATAATACTGTTAAGGGAGCACTAGCGAGCACCGCATGGCGATAACATTGTTTTATTGGGCAATACATACCATAGCACTCACTGGACCGCCTACACTTTCTCCAGTGTAGTTTTAACGCGGGGACAATAGCTCTGCAACTATAATGAACCTGCTTTCAGGTGTACAAATACTATCTTACGCCAACCAAAGGGGTCCTTTGAGTGTATGCTAGTACTCCTAAATGAGACTGGTTTCCACGCCGAGAACTTTGCTTGCACCATTTTATGCCATGAATTGAGCCGCCGAAGAGATGCGATGGTCCTACTCACACGCATAGTGGTACGGCTGTGATTACTGGCTTAGCGATCAAGGTTCTAAGTCAAGTTTTTTTCCTCCTTTAAAACATTGCTCATCGCTAGAGGAGTTCGTCAGCTCACAGCGTCCCTCGATTTGGGTACCTCCAGCGTTTCGCATAGTCAATATCCAAGGAACTCTACCACCATTCCAGTCCACAATAACGAAATCTCCTTAAAACGCATCTTAAGGATATTTAACGCACTGATCTGGTAGGCAGTGTGTCCATGATTGTGGAGACTGCCACAGCCCCGTGACCCCTCAATCGCCTGTCTTGCCAGCTTCTACTTTAAGGCTTTGCCCGTGCATTGGAACCTTACGTCCAGCACTAATCCATGACTCTGATTCCTACTCCCTCAGCGCGCAGCGGTATGTGCAAGCTCGAGTCGTTCCCCTATCCATCGAGCAAAAACGCCGCGCGTCTTACACGACTAGGGCATTGCGTCACCGAAAACTCAGAGCCCTACCCTGGAAATCCTGGCCTTTGAAGCCGACACATCATTCCACCATTTGCAGTCTATATATATGTATGTATGCGAGTATCCGGAGCACCCATGCAAAGCCGCAAGGCCGGTGGGGGACTGACCTCCGAGACTCTCTAGCTCCTCAGCTCATGTAACCCTCCACTCTTCACCAAATTGAACCACTCCACTCTTGGAGATACTCATTCTGGCCAAAAGGTGCCTATGGATGCCTCCATTGGGGAATACGCCTCCAGGGACCCCAGGAGGCGCCCTCCTGACATCCAAATCGAGAAGCACTATGTATTTAGTACTTCCCTCCAGAATTTGCAGCTCGAGGGGCCCCTCATTCCTGGGAGCGACCCTCCTTGCAGCCACTGCCGCAGCAAGCGGCTCAAGTGCATCTGCGATGCTGTGCAGCTAGTCGGCAAGTACGTGTTCTCGAGCAGCAGCCTTGCAGCAGGCACACCCGATGAGCACCCACCCAGCAGCGAGCCCAGCAGTATGGCTCGCTTGCAAGTCACAGCAACAGCAAGTGGCTGCGCTTCCATGTTCGTAGTCTCAACGTGCAGAGCTTCTCCTGTGTGTGCCCTTTCCAGCACCCCCGCATACGAGACCCCCGAGCTGGGCGAAGTCAGTAGACGGCTGGAGCGGAGTCGCGAGGCGCTGTCGGATATCCCCATAGACGAGTGGAAAAGGCACACAGCCAAGACAGACGTCTTCAAGAAGGTGATTCCGACAATCAAGCAAAAAGTAAGGCCATCATGCTCCTACTGCCCGGCACGCGCGCCGCACGTGCATCCACGCGTGTTCGGGTCCTGCGCGGAAGGGCTCCTGCTTCTTGTGCTCGTGCGAATCGGCGTATCTTCTTGCCACTTTCCCTCTCCTCTGCCGCCACCACATGGCTCTTTTCGGCAGACCCCACTCGCACACACGTTGCACAGGTCTTAGACAAGGATGGACACTGTCCCGAACTCTTGATTAACTCCTGGACGAAGCTGTACGAGGTGTTGACTAAGACGCCGATCCTTAAGCGCAGACTGAAGCACTTGCAACAACTGGAGCCGAAGCAACCCCGTGTGCTCAAGAGCATTCACCTCTGTGAATGCCCGGGGGGCTTTGTCGCCGCCACTAACCATTTCATCAAGACTGAAGCCAGTGCGAAAAAAACAGCGCTAGCGTCACGGAGTGGCTATCACAGAGGGATGCTGAAGGAGCCAGTCCTGCTTCTGGTGCTTCTGCTGTAGCATGCGCATATGCTTTTTTCGGAGCATGGGGGTGGTGCCGTCGTAGAGGCCGCATCCTGCCCCGCCGTGTGCGGGCTTCTACGCATCTGTCCTTTGTTTTTGCCGTGATCTGCTGCTTCCACTGCCGAGCTTCCTTCGGGCTCTCTGCCCGTGTGGCCTTCTTTCTTCCACTGCCTCACGTGTGTGTGTATGTGTGTGTCTGCATGCGCTCCAGAAGGCGTGCTTTTCTCCTGGCGTGCTGCTTCCCTGAATCCATACTTTGAGGGCTGCAACCCGCTGGAGGCTCTGGATGACGACGGCCTCTACAGGCACACAGAGAGGCGCTGGATCACCAGTCCTGATGGAAGCGGAGATCTCAGGAGCAAAGAGAGCATAGAATTTCTCTGGAAACAGCTCACCCGACAAACGCAGAATGGGGTCCCACCGTTCGGGCTGGTGAGATATGCACATTTAGGGGGGCTCATGGTGGAGAGTTCCAGACTTGAAAATTTAGTGGCTACAGTGTAAGGGGCTAAGCAGTGCGTTTCGATGTATAATACACCAAAATGCCTGTGGCTTTCATTGCCTAGCAGCTCAATTTGCACGCTGGTATCGAGGAGCCATTGTCTACGCTCGAGGGCGCATGGGCTTTACCCACTGCGGCTTGTTACCTTGTGAGTTGGAGATGCAGGCCGACTTGGTGACGGCGGATGGCTCCTTCGACGTACAGCACGACCCTGCGCGGCAGGAAGAGCTGGTAGCTCCCCTCATATACGCGGAATTGGTGGCAATCCTCGGACTGCTGCAGATCCAAGGCTCAGCCGTCCTTAAGGCATACGCCCTTCACTCGCACCACTCCGTCTCCCTCCTTGCCATACTCAGCATGTGCTTCACGCAGGTAAAACGGGGTCTCTCCGTGTTTGGGCAGCAGCTCCTGCGATTTCGTAGGTAGCAGACACCACGGGGGGCATGTGCACTAGGCGTATGCGTTTACCCCAAGTGTATCGACGCACTAGGTCACCCCTAGAGGCATCCGTCTTGGACGTCTCTGGACGGTGTTTCTGCATCTGTAGATATGCATAGGGGCACTAGTGTACGGTGCGCGATGCATGTGTGAAGAAAAGGCTTCACGTGTTGCAACAATCACACACTGTTCGTATTCGACAGGCATCGCAGAAACGCCACAGGCTTAAGCTGCGGCATAAGAAATCCTCTATGTGCTATCTCGAACTTTTCTTTGTGCCTCTGCAGCCTTAGCAAAGCTCTTTTGAGCTAATGTTGGTGCCTCGCACATACTTGCTTTCGCCTTTGCTGGCTTGTGTGGTGTTGCTGTCTGCAGGTCGCCGTGGTAAAGCCACAAATGAGCCGTTCAGGCAACAGCGAAGTGTATTTGCTGGGCCTCGGCTTTCGTGGGATCCGATCCCCATTGCTAAGGGCGCTTTCAAGCGCTGTGGATGGATTTACACAAGACATGGCTACCATTCCTAGGGAATGGCTTCCCGATGTGGGCCTTCGGTGCTGCTTTGTATTCTTCCTTTCCCTAGAGCAGTGTGTCTCGGCTCTATCTGCTTATGCCCCTTTGTCTCTGACTGGTTCACGTTGCCACGCTCGGAGATCGTGTAGCTTGTTCCCGCTATCCTGGGATATTTTCCTGCACGCGCACGCTCCTTTCTACAAATTCCTTGGACTTGGTAGTTTTTGGTCATTATTTTGCTGCGGCAAGCTCAAAGAGTAAAGGGGATTGGGCACTACTGCTTGTGTTTGTTGCAGGAATTTGTGGCGGAATGCAGAAAATGTGCAGAATTCTTCACGCAGCTCCAGGCCGAGCACCTCGAGGTCTCCCTCCAGTAAGTTCCGCACAAACGCACGATGAATGCTTTGGCTTTGAAGGGATATGCCTTGTACCCTTGATAGATTACATAAATAACTCATTTTTTTCTTAATGCGCCTGTGCTTGTAGGGGGTGCAGATATGTAGACTTAGGACCTTTTCTGGAATGAATACTTTTGTGCTGTATGACTCCTACGCGCACGACCTTGCTTTTCTGTCTTCTCGCATCTAGTCGTGCACATTAGCGGGCATCTGTTGCATGTAGTTGCATTTATGTGTGCATCAGCCTACAAATAAACCTTGACATGTTCTCTAATCTCCAGCAATATTTCCCAGTATAGTATGCACCTTGTTGACGTATGGAAAGGGACACACACACAGACATACACCTGCGCATACACGTGCCCATGCATACACGGCTACCCATACATGCATTCATACACACGCGGAAGCAGCACATAGAAAGCGCTGCAACTCCAGGACCAAAGCGGTCTCTCGTGATCTTCTCTTGGCGTCAAGTATTCTGTCGATTTTGCCCGCTGTGGCTCACTTCAGGAAGTTTAAGGCTCTCAGCTCTCACGAACTGTGGCAGCTGTCCTTGGAGAAGGAACAATTAGCCGACGAGTTCATCAGTTCCAATAACCTCCTGTAAGCTCCAGACCCGGTGACTTCAACCCATCTAATACGGATTCTCCGGGTTTGCCCCTGCACGCGCTGTACTGACCCATGGAATTCAACCGACCATGACTCGCACCTCCAATGCCTTTGCTTATTTACTTCCTATGCCCGCTACTATTCACCCCTGCAGCCTACTGCATGAGCAGTTCCACACAAGACTATAGACTTTGGGGCTTTTTGTTTTAGGCCAATTCGCTTTGAGGACCGACTAGTGCCAGACAGCGACTTCGTGAGAGACTGGGAAGCCCACGGCTTTACCAATTCTACTAGAAGAGGCAGCAGGCAAGCCTCCAGAATTTCCCGTACTTCGGTCGCTCATGCTGCTGCTGCAGCCGTTTCTGGAAGCTGTTATCGGTTTTGTTGCAGATTGCATCGCCTAATGCTGCGGCGCTGCGAGATCGTTCTTCGAAGCGCTAGCTGTAGCAGCAGATCTTAATGAAATGCAGCGAAGAAAATTTCGCGAATACATCTGCTTTTCCCCAGGAACATGTGAGATCGCCGCTGCGTGTTCTCAGGGAGAGAGTGCAGGGTGTGTTGGCCGACAGAATCAGGTTTCGCGAAGTGTATACGCGCCTGCAGTCTCACAGGGAGGAGAAATGGCTGCATCACGGGGGCTGCAGCAGAGCCCTTTGCCTTTTGACCTCTCAAGCAGGCATCGATGCATTGTTGCAACGTGCGCAAGCCTCGTTAGAAGATGCGGATGATACAGGTGAGGTGCTTTGTGCGACCGTGGCTGGCACTGTCGTTTTGCTGCGGTGCGTCTCTGTGGTGTGTCTCAGCCTGATTTTCCTCCCGCTTTTGGTGATGTGTTGTTCCTCAGGATTCAATGACAAAAAGAGAAAGCGAAGTGAGCGGAGAGCAACTCATTTTAGAGCCACTCCTGGTGTAGGCTCAGTGCATGTTTAAGATTAGAAGTCGGATGGTTTGTGGGTTCACTCAGCTAGACGTTATTCGGCTTCGATGACAGGATCCTTTTTGTTTCTGAGCACTCTGCCTTTACAGCAATTCTCAGTGGCTGGGTTTTACTATTGTGGCCCAAAGATAATATGGGCTGCACGGTATGGAGCTCAGTGAGTGAATCTTAAGGCAAAAATGCACAAGTGCGCACGTTTGCGCGCGTATGTGTATGCGTGTGTTGTGGGTGGCTCGCAAATTGTTGCTGAGCAGGCCCAAGTGCCAATGACGAACAGTTGCCCACTAAGGTCTCCATTCGCGACTTCTTTTCTGTTGACGGTTAGGAATTGAACCTCATGCATCAAGCCTCTGGGTTTAACGGCTAGCTTAAAGTTGTATCTAAGGGGCTATCGTTCGTGGGAACGAGCATTCAGCTTGCAAAGTATTACATGTATACACACCTGGGCTTCTGTTGGTTTGTGCAGGTGAAGGGGATAACGGCGAGTCATCTGTGAGCACGTCCGTGCTCGATTACGTACGTATCTGATTTGGTAGCGTGTTGCGTATTTCCTGTGAAGTTCTGGAGAACCAGAAAAAATGAATGATCATGCAACACTAGCAGCAGAACCAACCTCAGCTAGCTGCATGAGCAAATGCAGCAGTAGGCGATTCTGCACGAATTCGTTGCGTCTCCCTCTTTCGTGCTTCCTGCTCTCCGACGTTCCCTGCCCCCATGTGTTGTACGTATCCTCCCGAGGTCTTTAGAGTACAGCAAGACACCAGTATGCGCCTTGTACGACGTTATATGCCCTCTGTGGCTGTGCGTGTCTTCCCCAGCCTAAGGAAGGCGAGTCTATGTGGTTATGCCTTTATCCGGAGGACTGCCAGCAGCAGCAGCAGCAGCAGCAGCCGCAGCCAGAAGCTCAGGACATGGCTTCTTTTTTCACAAATTTCACGGCACGTGCACGCCAGTGCTGGAATCAGCAACGGCCGCAGCAGCAGTCTCAGCAGGTGCCGTCAGCATCAGTGCCATCTCCTGCTGCAGTTGCGTGGAGAGAAGAAATGCTGCAGGGGCTGCGGAAGGCGGAGTACAACGCGAGGCCTTCCTGCTGGCTGACACTCTTGAGGCCTCTGGGTAAGCAAATGAAATACAAATAGCTCTCTCATTTGCAGCGTCTTGTGCTGCTACTGCTGCTGTTTCTGGCGACCGAGGTACATAAAGCGAAACTGTAGTGAAGGGGGTCAGTCTTCCTTTGGTTGGCAACAGGGGAGGTGGGCCTCCTGCAGACAGTGCGTGCTACACCGATTCGTTTTGCCTGAACGTCGTTCTCAAGGATTCGCGCATATGCGTACCGCTGTAGTCGCGTTGCATAGTTAGATAAGATCCAATATTGAATCTGCATGTGTAACAATGGCCTCTTCTAATTGAACCTGTGTTTCCATCGTCGAACCCGAGGGGTCTTTTGTCGTCGAACGAAGAGCCACTGGTGTGGCTTTGTGGTGGATAAAGCATTGTCGAGGTGCGGGTGTGCGGGTGTCGCTTTTTCTTATTCAGCGCCTTACCGGGTACAGATGAGTCGTTTTGCGGATGACCGCCTTTTAGCAATTGTCGGGGAGCTGCGCCACCAACTTCCTTTCCTTTTCCCACGTGCGTACGAGTAATGTTTTCGGTGCACGGTCTACGTTTAGGAGTCAAAGCCTCCTTGAGTGTGTTTTGAGCTCGTCATGCATTTTCGCTTTTCGTTGTATTGCAAGGACTTCTCTGACCTTTGCTGCTGCAGCCTGAACTGTGCAGTGTGTCTCTTTCTTCCTGTGCTCGCTCCTCCCCGCATGCCTCCAAAGCCCGCTGTCCCCACCCTCTATCTCAAGCTTTCTGTTCTTTTTTGGCTCTTCTGTGGTTTACTGCCTTCGCGCTCTGCATGTACACAAACATTGACTCCTTTTTATCTGAGGGTCTTGCTCCATCCAGCCTATTCGGAGATTTGTCCTTGCTTTGAGCTCACCAATTAAATAGCCCTTTCTGTTTTCTTCAAGCCATTAGCATCTATCCCCATGTACTACTGGCAGTTGCTTGATCTGCTTGCATTTGGCCTTTTCATTACCCCACTTTATCGCGGTTCGCTCTTTTACTGAATTCGTTGGTTGCTGAGTGCAGACTCCACCCCGGATTTCCTCCTGCTTGAAGGCCGCCCCTCCGCTGTCGGCGAGAGGCTGGGGGAAGAGGAGCTGCCTCCTCCTAGTAGCATCGATTTGTTGTTGGCACTGAAGCAGCTTGAAATGCCTGCTGGTGCACCCGGCCCTGTGGCGTCCTCATCTGGCGCGAGCCATATAGAGGGGCCTCTAGGAGAAACCTCGGAGAAGGAGCTCGCAGGAATCTGGAGGAAACAGTACCCCGTCTGCGTAGAAATCAGCAGCTGGAGTGCCCCTTTGGCTCTCCCAGTGCAGCTCATGCTGAGGCGATATGGTTGTAGCTGCTTTGTCGTCATAACCCCGTCGAAGCAGCTTCAGCACCAAGAGCAGCAGCTCACGCGGGAAGTGCTTGAAGGAGCTACTCCCCGATCAGCCCCTGTATTAGGTGTTCAGGAGGTCGATATCCTCGCTGCCTTTGCAGAAGCGGAAACCAGCGACTATTTTAAACGGGTAGGAGCGTACGATATGCACTGTAGGATGCAGGTGTACAGAATTAGGCTACGTGATTTAATGCCTGCGGGGCGAGGGCTTGTGTTTTGTTTACAGCAAATGCAGCAGGTGGTTCTCCCGAGCTTACCGGCCCGAGGTGCGCCCTTAGTATCGCTCGACATAACTGGTGTGCAACACTGGCGGAGAGAAGAGATTAGCGAGGGTGGAACAGAGCGGGGAGAGAGCGTTGGAGCAAAGGGGAGTGAAGGAGAAAGATCGAGACATAGAGGCGTTGTGGCTGCGGTGCACGAGGAGATGGCTCAAGCCGAGATGGAGGCCTCCCTAATTCTCTTGGGGCAGATCATACAGGTCTGTAATATCCCGCCTCAGCTTCTGTATCTTTCAGCCTCTTACGCTACAGTCCGTGTCCTCGGGGTTTTCTCGTTTCTTCTGTCCGCGCGTCTTTTCTGGATCGCCGCTGGCGTGTACACTTCCGCATGGCCCTCAACGCACATCTTTCCTCTGCTGTTTCTTGTTTTCTCTTGAATAAGAATTGATTCGCTTCGTGTAACTTGCGCTTAATTTCTCTGCCAATCTGTCTCTGCTCTACTTGTATTATTGACTAGTCCTCTTGTGTTCCTCGTGCTGCCTAGCTACCTGGAGTCATTTCCCCTTCTCAACCACATATCACCATGCTGTTAACTTATACCGTATCTCCATTATCTGCTCTTCTTCACCCTTTTGTAGCTCTATTTTTCTTATTTGTATTGATCTCAATGTCGACAGCGAGCACAACAGTTTTTTTTTTCAATATGATGCTTCATTTGTGTCTTAGGGCCTACTGGTGCTATCTCCTGAGGGCAACATTGTGTTGCGCCTGCACAGCTGTTACACCCGTTATACTGCATCTTTGCTAATGCTGCTGGCTATCTGTTTTACTTCGAGCTGTCTTTACAAACCCCCGTCTGTTCCCTCTTGGTCCTCCGACGCCTTCTTCCTCGGCAAGGGAAAGAGGCAGGAGGAGTCTACGCAGGTACTGCAGCTCCTTTTTACCGCCTGGGGGATTTTAGTTGCAAAACATAAGTCTGAAAGCGTCTCACTCCTTAGTGCAGAGACAGCCAGGCTGGGTGGTTTCAAGCGGGGCATCTCCACGACTACGGCTGCTGCAACCATCAACTGCGGGGGGCTTTCAGCTCACTGGGTTCTACAGCAGTGCATTAAGGCCAAACTCTTTACCAATTTAGTTTCCAACAAGTACGTTGAGCCCAAAGTGTAGCTCATATGTCCTTTTATGCGGAAGATGCGCAGGAGAGTGGAGCGGAATACACAGATTCAGGGCAACACATCATGTACCGCTGCATAGACTCCAGGATGCATATAAGTGTTGAAGTACAAAGCTATATCAGTATACCATCGCATATATGTGGGCGACTGCCAGTATCCCGTAATATCTGTACGCCTCTGCCAATGTACTACATATGTACGGCCGTGTCACAGGACTCCTCATGCGCTGTATACGGAAATCCATTTTTTGTCAGAGTCCTATGCATGTATATGCACATCTGGATTCTTGTCGTTAGAGCTACCCGCACGTGACTATATCTAAGTGACTCCCAATGTTTCTGTCAACCTCTACATTGGTGTGCGTAGCTATTAGTGCCTTATATACTCGCACAGAACTATGCCAATAGAACTAGAAATCCAGCAGAAATGCAGGTAGTTGCATTCATATGGAAGCAAGCACCCTACGATGTGTATGCCTCAGGTGGATCCTTTTGTTCAATAATCGCCTCCTCCGACAGCAACTGAAGGATTTAAGCGAGCGCACAGAGCTGGTGTCTTTAGCGTGTCGGGCTGCAGGAGTTGCCCTCGCAGCTGCTAAAACTGCCCCTGGAAGTAACCCACCAGTAAAGGCTCGAGTTGCAGCCGGAGCTACTTTAAAATGCTTGAATCAACAGGAGAGACGAAAGAAAGTGGCATTGTTTCTGCGAGCCCAAGGCATCCTAGGTGAGCACTTGGGGGCTAGGCGTGCTGACTTCCATATATGCGCATTCGTCCTCCCTTTTTCGTGTACTGGCCGATATTGAAGGCAGCATGCATGATTTTGCGCGTGCTTTATGAGGAATTTTAATTCCTTTCAAGCCAGTCTTCGTGTTGGTGTCATTTAGGCCACGGCCCCTGCGGTACACTGGGTAACATTTCTACCTTCGAAAATACGTGCCCTTTTCTTTATTCCCCCTGTGGTCTTCGCGCCTCAACGCAGACGCCTCTGGTCTATATGTACATACGTGCTCACATGCATGCGGATATATATCCTGCCTACATCAATGTAACCGCGTGCGTACACGTAGGGGTCTCGTCACACACACGCGCACTTTGACCCTTTCTTGTCTTTACACAGATTTGGTTCTGCGAAAGGATTCACCCTATCACCAGTCCCTCTCTGCTTCGGAGGCGCGGGAAGACACGGCTAAAGATGATGAATGGGGAGGCCAGCTCTTCGATTCGGTCGAGGTCCTTGCGCTACTCGCTGGGGCACAGCCGACTCTTAGTGCACAAGCAACAGAAGAGATTTGGAGGGAAGCCTGAAAGTGTTGCCTTTGTCGTCACAGTAGTTGCTAGTGTTCCTGCTGCAGCAGCCACCGCGCCCTTCAATGGAGCGGCTGGCATTGCATCAGCAATGTTTTGATGTGCAGCATGTTAAAGCATTACATTTGCAACTGCGAAAAGATTTGATGGTGGGAGATGGAATGGCGTTCGCAAAATGTTTTCTTCCAGTGGTGTGCCGATGAAGCTTGCACGAGTGGTACACTTATTCGCACTCAAAAAAGAGCACAAACTCGGGTTCGATCTGAAAGCCGCTACACCGAACTCTTTCTGCGCTGCAAGGCGGCGGAAGAGCATAGAGAGAACACGCTCTTCGAAAATAATGCGCTCATCGCGCGAGAAAATGGTACGTAAGGTCCTCCGGTGTATACACTCTACAGCGGATCACGTGCCACAGCTGCAGCAGAAGGTAGAACTCACTATAACAACAAAAAACTGTTACAATGGCAACAAATGCCACACGGCTAGAGTGGCAAGATGAGGTATCGTTGCTTTTCCGATGTCAACCTGTGGAACACATTTTCTGGCGGTTTTATTGAAGGATCTCACTCTAATATTCCGGCTTCATTTCGTTTTTTCCCCCTGAGCTCCCCTTTTAAAAGCTTTTCTATGTCTGCAGACAGAGCGGATGGCGGAATGCGGGGACTGTAATACTTGAACACGCGGCCTTCCCTGTCCAGCAGAAACTTGCCAAAGTTCCAACCCACTGGCTTCAGCTCCCCCTTGCTGTACATCTGCAGTCAAATCATCACGCACCGGTAACACAGTGCAAGAAACTGAACCCCCGAGTTTCATGCACGGCGCACGTACACGGATTACATTATGGTTCTCTCTCTTGACCCTAAAACCAATGATCATCCTAATGTCAACTCGTATATTGCAGCCGTACTTCTTCAGAGTGTAGCTTGCAGTACTGAAATATAGGGTTTGCATTCGGTCCGTTGACTTCTGTAAGTTCAAATAATGGGAAGTTGATATCGAATTTCTTGTAAGCCTGACACATTAGCGCGGGATCTCTCTCTTCTTGTTCTTTGAACTGAGTCGTCGGAAGGGCCAGAACCTGCCATACGAACATCCGCCCAACAAGCACAGACAATGCGGCAATGCAAAAGGCAAGCTTCTTTCCAACTGTCGACTCTGTTAGATGCAGTCAATGCCTAGAAGCGGAATAGCCAGGATTATGGAGGAGCCAGCAAGCGCCCACTGGTGTACATGGGCTCTGCAGAAGCTCCCTGCACACCACTGATTTGAGGCACACAACCGCAGCCCTTGCCGTTACTAAAGCGCCATGAAAAACATACGCATGTGTCACAAGACAAAGAATTTGAACCTTTTCTTTGCCCGCTCAATGGGCGCTTAAGTGAGCCTACAATTTGAACAACTGGGATTTCGCGAAAGCGTACCTCGAAACCCTGGGGTCCATACTTTTCTTTGAGTTCCCGGAACTCTTTAAGGTGTTGCTGCGTAAAGCCACATTTGGTTGCCGAGTTTGTGATCAACATTACCTGCCCCTTGAACTCTGCCATTTGTCTATAGTTCCCTTCGACATCCTTTGCGCCGAGGCTAAAGAAGTCTTGAGAAAGAAGTGCAGCAGGCACAGCGCCGCTTTTCCAAGCCGAAAAAAGCCACATTCTGGCCAGGCCCTAGAGATAGAAATACAGCAGGCAAAGAGGGCGCGGCTTACTAGAGGCCGCAACGAACAGATAAAAAAGAAAGGCGACGGTGGAATATCGTAATTCCGCTGGCGGTATGAAACAGTGAATGAGAGACGGGGAAAAACAGACTGCGCTCGGAAGGCCTGCACAGAAATCATCCGGCAAAGCCCCTAGCCCTATCAGCAGGTGGGGAAAGGGGCAACGATCTGCCATGCGCCCTTCTCGGTGCAGCCTCCTCTGACTGGTTCTCTCTCTTCTGCAGAGGATTAGAGTCTAGGGCTAGTTCTTCGTGGCTAGGGTTTGCTCTTTGTGGGCCTTGTTCCATATTTCTTCACCCCATCCCTGAACGAAGCGAGTGTTCCCTTCGGCCGCCTCCCCACAGCACGGCATCACCAACGACGTAAAAACTTCTGCGCGCTCAATTTCAGAGGAGGTTCACTTCTTTCTTGCAGCTCAAATCTTGAACAAAATGGCGACTAAGGAGAAGAAGGGGCAGGACAATGCCCTCATGGACGCCGCGAAGAACTTCATGGCGGGGGGTGTCTCGGCGGGTGTGTCTAAGACCATTGTCGCCCCCATTGAGCGAGTCAAGATGTTGATTCAAACCCAAGACTCTATCCCTGACATCAAGGAGGGGCGCATGCCGCGCTATACCGGCATCACTAACTGCTTTCTCCGGGTATCCAGAGAGCAGGGCATGGTCTCCCTATGGAGGGGCAACCTTGCCAATGTCATCCGGTACTTCCCAACCCAAGCTTTCAACTTCACTTTCAAGGACACTTTTAGGAGGATGTTCCCGAAGTACGACCAGAATAAAGAGTTCGGCAAATTCTTCCTGACCAACGTTGCCTCGGGAGGCCTTGCGGGGGCTGCCTCCCTTACTGTGGTGTATCCTCTAGACTTCGCTAGGACCCGTCTGGCTTCTGACGTAGGAAAAGGAAATGCGCGAGAGTTTACTGGGATGGGCGACTGCCTCAAGAAGATATGTGCTCGCACCGGCTTCTTCTCGCTCTACCAGGGATTCGGCGTCTCTGTTCAGGGTATTATTGTATATCGTGGTGCGTATTTCGGCTTATTTGACACTGCCAAGGCTATGCTTTTCGGGGATGGCAAACCGAATCTATTTTTCAAGTGGGTGGTGGCACAGAGCGTAACTGCAGCAGCAGGCGTTGTGTCTTACCCCTTCGACACCGTGAGGAGGCGAATGATGATGATGGCTGGTCGCAAATCCGCGGAAGAACTGCAGTACACTGGCACTCTGGATTGCTGGCGCAAAATCGCCCAACAGGAAGGCTCACGCGGCTTCTTCAAGGGGGCCTGGGCTAACGTTCTCAGGGGTGCTGGGGCTGCTCTGGTCCTGGTCTTTTACGACGAATTCCAGAGGTTGCTCATGTAAGCAGCCTGCCCTGCTCGTATCAGCCTCCACTTACCCAAACATTGGCGCCAAGCTATTCCACGCCTAGCGGTCTGTTCTGAAACCCACATGGAAGTCACCTGCCCACCGAGGCCGCACGGTTTCAACCACAGCGCAGGGATAACTGCTTTTTCGTTCAAAAAGAAGGGCAACTTGGATTTGCGCGCCAAACTACCTATTGTCCTGGAACATTTATCAAGCAGATGCTGCTGTAAATATATGCTCTTAAGTAGAGTAGTCAGTTCGCAGTATTGCTGAATACCACCATGTTGCCTCCGTTGACTTTGGCTCCTTTAATGGTGCACTTGTTCAAGTAATGGGTAGCGCTAAAACAGTAGTGTCGTAAATGCAGAGGGGCGAATGCTTTGAGCATTTTCACCCTTCGGTGATGGTTCGTGTCTATTACTGGCACGAAGCCTCCGCCACTTTGAGAGGTGCGGCGGCGAAGAAAGTGAACGACAGCAATAGAGGGCTCAACAGGGTTCGGGGGACACGGGCATATCGAGGTGTACTATTGTACAAACGGGTTTGCGTGGGGCACACTGTTATGGAGGCTTCCAAAGCACGTTGTGTTGAGGTCTGGCCGCGAACGGTGGATTCCTTTAGCGCCCCTACCGGTAAACATCGACAGGGAATGCAAAATTCCTCCCAGAGGGGAACCTAGTAAGAGTTGGAGACCATTCATGCTTTATAATTGTCGCATGGATGGATTGCGAAATTCGCATAGGAGCTATAGAAAGCGGGATGGAGCGCATTCTCATAATTTCGTTTGCTGTGTATTGCCCCGCAACCCGTTCTTCCCTTTCTCCCGGTGAGAAGCGCGTTCAGACTGAATGAGTTGATGTTGGCGACGTGCCCGCATGTATTCAAACTCGAAGAAATGTGCGAAAGGCAAAAATTACTTGGAGCTTTTCGGTTTAATCCGCGCTTACTGCTACAGGCCATCTATTGCAACGTGATTCCTCTAGCATCTAGAAGTTCGTAGCCCAAGTTAAGCAGGGTGCGGGAAAGAGATGGGAGGAAAGAGAAATGCCAATGGTTGTTCTAAAAAGGGTTTGAAAAAAGGTAGATGTGAAAAGAGGTAGAGAAAGCCCCCATTATGCCCCTAACTCGGAGTCCTTGGTCGTAGTACGCTGTCTTCTACCAAAGTCGCCACTGCTGTGCATGAGAGCGAGCTTGCACATTACAGTCAACAGCCATAATAGACAGACAAAGACACGGAAGAGAGAGGTAGAGGGGAAACTCGGTTTTTGTAGGGCACTGCTAGTTAGTTGGATTTAATTGAATCGGGTGGTACCCGCGGCTGAACCGACGCATTTTGGTGCTCTCTGTGGAAGGCCTCGGCCCCGCCAGCAAAATACGAAGCACCCAGTTGATGCCATGTGCACTTCGTCCTAAGCTTTTCTTCTCAGCGCAGATACAGTGAAGTGCTACGGCTGAGGTCTGTAGGAAACATGCAGGTAACAACGACCAGCCCCATGGGGGCCCCCCTATCCCCATAAGCATACCCAATCAGCAAAGAGAACCACTGATGAATTATCCTAAAAACACTTTCAATATTCAATGTTCGCTTTTGAAATGCCTTCTAGCCCTCAGTACAAGATAAGGGTATTGCATTTACCCTAGCCTCCGCACGTCCCGCCTCCTCCAGTGACCCCCCCGTGTGTAACGGGCCCTCTCTTCGCCCCCTCTTCTCAGATACACTCCTTTACTGACTCTACCACACCTCTAGAGCTGTATTTACCCCATCTTCGGATCTCGCCCTTCCGAACCGCTCGCCCGGCGGAGAAGGACGCAAGTCTTCCCCGCGGTTCAACAGTAAAGCTTCACAGTTCGGGGCCAAAGAATGGGGCGTTTATCAGTTTGGGAACTCGCCAAAGCGTTGGGGGAGGTGTCACACTGAATGCTCAGAGCTTGCAGAATATTGATGTTCATCGCGTTGGGGGAGGTGTCACACTGAATGCTCAGAGCTTGCAGAATATTGATGTTCATCGCGTTGGGGGAGGTGTCACACTGAATGCTCACAGTGTGCAGAATATTGATGTTCATCGCGTTGGGGGAGGTGTCACACTGAATGCTCAGAGCTTGCAGAATATTGATGTTCATCGCGTTGGGGGAGGTGTCACACTGAATGCTCACAGTGTGCAAAATATTGATTTTCATAGCACTGGGCTTCCTTGCAAGGCAAGGCACTCGCGAGGATGATCAGAGGCCGAGGCTGCGGTCGGGGCGGAGGTCGTTCATCAGCGTCGACTAATGGCTCTGCACCTCATAAAAGAAGAAGCCCCCGTTTTCTTGATGTCGAATCTGACAAAGAGAAGTCTCTCCCGCCACAGGTGTGCGCCGTTTTTTTCAAGACGGGCTGCATGCCGCCCAATTGCGCGCAGGCTCTCCTTTCTGGCTCGCGAGTTGCATGTCGCTCTGCTTGACTGCCTAGCCGCAGAGCTGCTGGCACCACTGCGGGGCTCAGGGTGCAAGCTCTCCCCCCACCTAGACACATCCCGCTACCTCGGTGTGGAGCAGGCAACAGAGCCACCAAGCCGCAAGCGTCCAGCCTGCTTGACGGGCTGGCGAAGTGCTCTTTCCCATGTCTTGTCCTCCTTTGCCTTCAGAAGCGCCGCAACGCGAAAGAAGGGGAGGCCGAGACATCCAACTCCCAGTCGCGCTTCAGCAGCAACAGCAGGAAAGACAGCCCCAAGCGCTCAGCCTGGCGTCGAAAAACATGCAACACTCGTGATGGCCAGTATGTCCGTACAGAGGCCGCTCGAAGGGATGCCTTGCAGGCTCACGAAGAGGAGGAAGACGATGAGGAAGCTGTACGAAGAGAGGCGATTGGCTTCGCGGCGCTGCATGAGGGCTTTGTCTTTTACCGCACATACACCACAACCGAGCTCATTGACTCCGGGACGAAGCAGCGCGGCAGGAAGACGCAATTCAAGGTCGGAGACTTCGTGGACCTAATGGTCGCAAGAGAAAAATCCAAGAGTCAAAACATTCTCTACCGATTCGGTAAGGCCCTGTGACTCTTCCTCCTGCACCCGCTGCAATGCCCTATAATGTGAAAACTTTCCGACAGATTCCCTGCCGAACGATCCCAGAGCCACAGCACGACGCTGAGGCGGCTCAAAGAGGCTTTCTCTTTTCTGCCGCTGTTGTCTAGGGCTATCGGGAAGCGCTTTAAGAAGCTTTCACCAACGCCTCTACTGCCATTCAGCGCATGTAATGAGATAAATATATATATATGTATATTTTTTCCATGTCTCTGTCATGTCGATGTTTTATATTTGCTTGCTCGCATGAGAACGATGTGATATTTTGCTGCTTCCTGCACCGTTGTGTTTTGCGCCCTCCAGCTCAAATCATGGCCATTTTCCAG
Organism: Cyclospora cayetanensis; assembly: GCF_002999335.1. Classification (NCBI taxonomy): domain Eukaryota; phylum Apicomplexa; class Conoidasida; order Eucoccidiorida; family Eimeriidae; genus Cyclospora; species Cyclospora cayetanensis. Next base: position 113,451 of record NW_020312370.1, on the reverse strand, counting down.
GTACGAAGCTGCGGGCATGCCAGCAGTCGCTGCCGTTGGTCTTGCGCGTTGAGCAGATGTTGCGGAAGAAGGCGTGACAACGACATGAGCTATGCGCGCATCCATCTGTCCTGCAGAAAGAGCCGTCAGATTTCGCTATTCCCGACGCCAGCAAGGCGTCCACCTTCAGTTCATCTTCGCTAGAGGGCTCAGTAGCGGTCAAGGGGCGGCGTAGACAGAGCCAGAATGGCAGGAACGCCCCTGTACACCCCATCAAGCTCGAAGTTCGATGGGTGTACGACGCACAAGATCTTCAGCAGATGGGAGTCTCTACAGCGAGGACGCCTCCACTCGAGCCACACGAATATGCCGAGTCCGATAAGGTCTGTCGCAACGGGTGTCGCAGCGTGTGTGTGTGTGTGTGTGTGTGTATGTGTGTGCTACTGCTGTTACTGCTGCTTTTACTGCAGCTTCTCTCGAGACTTCAGTGACTTGCATTGTCTTCTTCATCTTCTCTGTCCTCTTTTCCAGAGACGATATCTGCACGGTCGTTTGCTCGCCTCGGTGTCGCTGCTGAAAAAGCCGCTACTTCCGTCACAAATGGCCTAAGGCCGTATGACCGAGAGGCGGAGCATTCTTGTGCTTTTTCGCTTTGTAGCAGAGGCCTTTTATCAGCGCCTCTGACTGTGGCTTCTGTTTTTTGACTGCCTACCCCAGGCAACATCTAGCTCCCAGCATCTATAAACCTCCCCCCCTTCTTTCCCTTCCTTCAAGCTCATCTCACTCAGGGTGCAGCATTCTAGGTTGCTGTCCGTCGGTTTTCGCTGCAGTGTGAAGAGGTGCCCGCGGAGTGGCTCGACGAAGAGGCTTTGGTTGTGCAGTCGGAGAGTGACTTTTTGAAGGAGAAGCAGAGAAGAGCAGCTCTAGAGAGAGAGGAGGAGGAACACCAAGAGTACTTCCCCCCTCTATGCTTCCTCACCCGTTTTTACTGCAGCAGAACGAACATCGTCATGCCCCTAGAAGCAGTCGGAGACGACAGGGAAAAGGTGAGGGCCATGCGTTCCCTTGTAGCAGCTGCTGCTGCCGCTTTCTTGCCATTGCTCCTGCCTCCGCGTGTGCAGCAACCGGGAGGCATACAGCAGAGCTGCCCACGCTGATCTTCCCGATTCCACTGCGCTGCAGCCATACCACAATCTGAAAATAGCAGGGCCGCTGCTGTATATCCCCGCAGATCTGCGTTGCCGGCTGTGGTTCTTCCCCTCTCGTGCTGCAGCTGCTGCTAAACTGCAGCAAATACCACCAAGTCTACGTTCACGGAGGGGGGGAAGACGGCGGATCCTTGGACGCGGGTCGTACGTTATCAGACTTTTTGTGGGGTTGGATGCTGCCGCGGCTGCACCTTAGAAATCTATTTTTTCAGCCCGCATGCACTAGAAAACACTCCCTGTGCTCTTCGGCCTAAGTACCAGCACTCCTGAGGTCTCTATGAACTATGGCCGTAAGACTTGGGAGTCCTCTTACTGACAAATGTTTATTCCGCAGTGACTCCCGTGCAACGTGCTATTCGTCGTCTGCAACTCGACAGCGTTCCCGCCACCCTCCCTTGCAGGTGCTTAATCACTCCCTCGAATTTTCCAGCACCAGCAAGGCCTGGGCCTGAGTCTCGCTGCCTCAGTCTCGCTGCCTCAGTCTCGCTGCCTCAGTCTGTCTCGACTGCTGCTGCTTTTTCCGAGATCCAGCCTGCGGTCTTTGAGACGGTGTTGTGGCAGCGACGAAACGCAAACAGTCAAGTGCTGTGGGGCTAGGGCTTCGGATTGTACGGCTTTTTGGATGCGTGCTGTATGCAGAATGGCTGAATTTCAAAAGGTGCGACAGACCATCCTTACCGGGATCAAGCAGCAACAAGGCGGCGAACTCCTCTGTATGTACAGCGCTTCTGCCACTTTTTAGCGCTCTCCCCTTCCGCTTTGTCTGCCTTTCAAAGCACGGGGTTTGCTTGTCTTCGTGCATATGGCTGCGGCATGTACCTCCGGCACACAGTCATGGCGCAACTGTGCGCCTCCAGTTGCCTGCACGGTCCTTAAGGATTTTAACCCTGCGTTGTCAACAACACTGCTGCCTGGGCCTTAAAGTGCTCCAATGCTGCAAGAGCTCGCTTTCCACCAGGAATGGAGCTGAAGCGAGAGGAGAAAGTTCTCTACTGTGACCGCCTAGCGCGCACTTATGTACTTGTATATTCTATGTGCACCCATATGTGTTCGCATGGAAGGCAAATCGAACGCTACTCCACATTTACCCATGAGCGAACCCGTACTACAATGAACCTTGTGTTGCGTGTGATGAAAAATGCCGTCATTCAGACATCAGTGGCCTTCCCGGAACGGGCAAGACGGCAACTGTTCAAAGCGTCCTGCGCTCACTTCAGCGCGACGTCCAGAAGCAAGTGAGGTTCATCTAGCGAAATCCTGCACCTCTCTAGTGAGTAGGTAGCTGGGGTATGAGGTCTCGGATGTGTCTGTGTGCTGCTGCGTTCTATCTAGGTTATTCCGCCATTCACTTGCATCGAGCTCAACGCTATGCGGCTGCAGCATCCCGACATGGTGTTTGTGGCTCTCTATAAGCAGCTGTTTGGCTGCAAGCCTCACAGTACCCAGCACGCGTTCGCGGAACTGGACAGAACGTTCACTGGGGAGGCACATTCAGAGGCACGGGGGCAGTGGGACGACTTTCGCAAGAGGCGACTAAAGGCCTCCAAGACACGCAATGACAAGCTGCCAATGTACGCTCCACTAAGTTTCTTTAAGGGTGTAGCGTATGAGGCTCCTTGCCCTGCTTGTTTCGTAGCAGTCGCTCGCGATAGGTGTAAGAGGCTTTGGGGTTCTTTTCTTTGCACCAAAGGTTCATGCTGTGAGGCACAGGTGGCACGGTGTATGTACGTCTCAGCGTCCTGGTAGTAGATGAAGTGGACTGTCTGGTGAGCGTGAAGCAACGGGTGCTATACACTTTGTTTGACTGGCCGTTCTGTCCGGCGTCCCGGCTGGTATTAATTGCCATCGCGAACACCATCGACCTTCCGGAAAAGATTCTGAACTCAAGATGCGCCTCGAGGATCGGTGAGGCGTTCGTATTCACCAATCTGCCCACTACTAGGGAAGGACACAGCCAACCAGCAGCTACGCGGCGTGTGAATTCCAGGCTGGCCTTGCTAAATGCTGGCAAACCGAGTCGCTGGGAACCGGCTTATGCTCACCAAAGCGACTGAGCTCTCTACCGAACTCTCCTGTTGCGCAGTCAGAGAGCGGCCGGCGTGTGGATTTTCTGCCTGTTGGGGTAGCTAGAAACGGAAAGCATGCTTTGGCAAAGCCTGGGAAAATGAACTTTTCCGGTGTCTCAGGCTTTGGACGGTTGACTTTCAACCCGTATACCAGCGAACAAATCGAGGGAATCATCGTTGAGCGGTTGCAGGACTGTAGAGACCTCTTCGCTGAGTACGCATCACACTGAAACTGTCGTATCATGGGGACCATAAGCTTCATAGTTGAAATCGAAGGGCCATTCAGGCGCATACCCTTGTGCAGCCCTAAATGGCAGTGGCTGCTTGCTTGGGTGTACGTACAGTGCTGCGATTAAGGTGTGCGCCCGGAAGATCGCCAACTTTTATGGAGACATTCGTCGTGCCTTGCAGGTCCTCAGGTACTTCCAAAACTGAATCTAAAAGTTCAAATCATATCACAGAAAGCGAGGTCATGAGTACGGTATCCTGCGTTGCATCTGCGCATCCGCAGGCGAGCTTTGGAGTCGTTGCCGAGTGGCAGGAAAATTCACGTATGTACCGACTCCCCAACACAGTCCCATTCAGAAGCAAAATAGAGTGTAGCGGTCAAGGCACTATCCTTGGTGCGTGTGCGAGCAGCCTGCGGACATCAACAGCGCAGCCAACGACCTATTTGACTCGGTAATTTCTAGCTGTAATTGTGCATCTCCCGATGTGGCACTGGCACACTGCTGAGGAAGCTCAGGCCTGGATGCGTCCAGTGTAAAGTGTGCAAACGATGTTTATGTGCTGCAGCCACTGAAAGACTCGATATCATGCCTCCCCCGAGGAATGAAGTACGACGAAGCCTCCCCCCTTGCAAGACTTGGGTTTAGAGATGTGGAATTTCTAAGCGGGTTTAGTTGAGGGTCGTGGTGGAGTGAGTTTTTGAGTTTCAGGTTGCTGCTGTACTGCTTACTGAGGCAACAGAGGCACTTGGACTGCGGAGTGCCTCTTCGATCGCTCGTCGCTGCTTACCAAACCCTTTTAGATGTAGGCAAGGGGAGTCTCACGGGGGCTGACCAGCTGCCTGCAGGGGAAAACCGCCATATAGTGGACTTTGAAGACATCAAGGCGATGCTCGACAGCGTAAGCTGTGCACACCTCACTGCCTGACTGCACTTGGCAATCGAGGAATACAAAAGTGCCCGTTCAGCTGAAGCAGGCTTTTTATAAGGAGCAATTGCAAAACACCAGGGGCTGTGCAGGACGCGTACGTTCTCGCTGTTTCGTTGCGGTGTCTGTGCCTTGTGGATGACATACAGCTTGCCGGCATGCGTGTGATCGAGGTGTACCTACACCTACCCCGAATCGATACGCAGTCACCGGCGGCGACGGCAGACAAGAAAAACAGGCCGACTGTGCATACCGCTGGTGGAATTAAGGCTCTTTTAGTGGATCCCATTATCGACGAGGCAGGCGGAGACACTGAAGTGGCAATCATTGCGCCGGCAAGTACTGCTGCTTCGAGGACTGCAGTTGACTCGGTTCGCAGTTGCCATCGCCACTATATCTATTTTGCAGCGGCGAAACGCCGGAAGGATGATGTTGTCAATTCTGAGCAACGAAACTCTTGCTTCTGCGGGTACAGCCGCTATGTGTTGCAGCACGGTTCATCGTCCATCATGATCCTGTAGTCTGCGATTGATGCGTTCGCAGGTTGATGAGTTAGTCTCGGTGTTCCTAAGAGACGAAGATCTCGAGGGGCTGCCGCTCTAGAGTCGCGCCACCCTCTCTGCACCAGCTATTGCTGTTTGCTGCAACAATAGCGCATGCAGCAGGACGAGACTTTAGAACTTTGATTGGGACTGCTTTTACATGTGCTAAGGCGCACGTGGCCCCTCAGTGTATGATTCAATGTGTGGAGGCAAGTACGCTGATGGGAGTAGAAAAGGAAAGGATGGAGTTTTAGTCATGGTCTATGTAACAATGGCTTCGCAGTGTCACGGCCAGACTGATTTTACACCTCAACGTGGATATAACTTTCCTCTGTTTCATCACTTTGCCTCACTGAATGGCACATATGACGCTGAGAGTGAATTCTTCCCTCTCCTATACTTGGCCACCTGAAGTCCAGCGGGCTTTTTTCCAAGCACATCTGGAGCACAGACTGCCCCTTTGATCCAGAGTGGAGCTAAATAATCTAGCCCTCTTAGCCTAGTTGGACAGCCCTTCTGCATCAAGTTCTCCTCCGTCTTCGTGCGGGCACATTTCTGCGGATTGCTACGTTTTCTGGAACGCCTCAGCATGAGCCATATTCACTGGACCCGCAAATGCTTGTCGTCGTCTGCTTTCCCAGTGTAGAGCATAGAGAGGTGCGTCACAGTCTCATGTAAAACACAAGCCAAAAAATCACATGCCTCAATACCGATACGTAAGTCACAAAGGGCAAGAGACGTATGCCTGAAGGTTGATCAGCAGAGCGGCAGGGGGAAACGAGTGTGGATGAGGCATATGCGCACAAACGCAGTGTACGCATCATCATCTTTCGTCGTAGTGTAAACCCTATAACGAATAGCAGCAAAGCAGCGAGTTCACTGCACCAAATAGCCATGTACTTGCGGCAACTAGCAGCAGTGTGGCAGGGAGATTGACCAAATACATACGCACCAACGAGAGCTGGGGGACACCTGCATCAGAGAGCTGAAGTACGCACATGAGAGGGCTAGAGAGTATCATCAAGGCGGCAGATATGAGCAGCAGAGCGAATCGCATCCCCTAGCTTAGGTCCACCTAAAGTAGCACGACTCTTGTTTACAACATTTCCAGCACACCAGCTGTTGCTGCGCCTGATGCCCTTGCAGTAGCAAGTTGTTTTGCTCAGTTAGGGGGGCCTCCGTTGATGCATCGCTCCTGCGCTGCGCTCCTGGAGCTGAGGTCCTTTAGAGTCCTTTGCTCTTTGCCCACCGGTCCGCTGGTCATCGGGATTTGTCCAAGGTAGCTCCAGCTACAGAAGCTGCTGTACTGGTATCACTACTGAGCGCGCCTGAGATTTTGAAAGCTGAACTAGAAAAGCATTTAGGGTATGCGAGTCACGTAATACTGTGGTTGCTCTTTCGACCGCGAAGTTACCACTCCTCATGCTTCACTACACTTGCATGCTCTGCTTAACTGGGTTCCAAAAAAATGCTTGGTCTACCTTCAGCTGAAAGGTGGATACCACCGGTATGCATCTGAGCACAGCAAGAAAGAGGGACAGGTAGCATTAAGAGAGAAAGGTTTTTCCGGCCAGCAGAGTTCTTAACGTTAGGAGACGACAATCGACGCCATGGGGACAAACCTTCGTTTCACCTATTGTACCAGCTAGGACAAGAAGCGAGATGCACTATGCAAAACTGTTGGCCGGCTCACGCTATTCTCGTGCATGAGCAGCGAGATGCAGCGAACTTGTACGGCAACATATGGGCACAGCACTGTGAGAGGCTGTGACTTTCTGAAAACGACTTGGTTAGCGGCACTTCAGGATCTGGCAATTAGCGCTAAACATGGGATGGTCATTGGAGGCTGTATCAAAGCCATTGTTTGTGAGAGCTCTAGAGTGAGGATTATGGGACTGCCTCAACATGAGAAATCCCACGTGTTATCGCACTGCAACTTGGAGTGTCGCTTGAGAAGGTCTGCAAATATTCACTTCGATGAGTTCTATTATTCAACGAGACTAAAACATTTGGAAATGCAGCGACTCAAGGAGGTCTAGGTTCCTGCTTCTTTAGAGGAGCGCTGTATCTTTATTGGAATCCATAGAGGTGTGTTTGAATCTTAAGCTTCATAGACAGATCGTATGAGCGGGCCACAGCGTCTGTGATGGTGCTCTGAGTCTGTAGCAAGAATGTCTGGGTCCCTTCCTCGCTTGATTGCCTCTCGTCCTATGTGCAAAGGGCAAAGCTACAGAGCGACACTCTCTACTACACTAGTTATAACTAGCTAAGACTTAGTGAAGAAATGAGCAGACGGTTTGTCTGTCTTAATGACTTAATTTTAAAGAGGAGTGTTTGCTCGATGTAGGAAGACGCAGCGTTGTAAACATCTGCGTTTGAGGTTGTGCGCAACTAGCTGTAAGACTTCGAAGTCTGTAGTTGTACAGCAACGCTTAGCATAGCTGTCCCTGTCCCCTCAAGTGTGGTAGAAGAAGGATGAACTATTTCCAGAACCATTCTCTAGTCTCTGATGCTTGTATTGTGTCCCGATGTGCCGGTCTCTGTTCGGATCCCTTTGGGTGGAACGCTACACTTTGTACCACCACGTGGTTCGATTGCGTTATTAGGTATTCATTGATTGCTGTGGAGGCACTCAGGTAGCAGGTTTGCACACAACAGCTGTCTGTTCTTGGAGAGTTGCTGTTAGGTCCGTAATCGGATATTCTCTGGCGGAAGTCCGAAAGTAGCTATCTGGCGATAAAGGTTGCAGATGCCACAACACTTATTGGAGCGGTAGAGATCAGCCTGCAAGCTGATGTGAACATAGTAGCGGCAAAGCTGGTACACAGCATCGTTTGTTAGCAGACACAGTGTGTATGGCCTGGCCGATGAGATTATTCCACCAAAAAAGTATAATGGGCGCACGGATGGGTAACTACACGAAGGCCCCATCAGCCGGATGGATATGCACCTCGCTTCGCAACCCCAGATGAAGAGAAAAGAATGCTGCTTCTGGCATACTCAATAAAAGGCGAAGCGCCCAATTGATGGCTCTATTTGTGCAGGAGAATCCGACTGTATGCAGGAATCACAACATTTCCAACCACTATGCAATACCTTATTGTGGTTATGGCGGCGAACAGCTCAAGAGCAGGCCTCGGGAGGTAAAAATGCATAAGCAAGGAAATATGTAACATCGGTCTGTTGAAAAATACGAAAACTTGGGTCGCAAAAGCCACAAGGCAGACCGACAGCAGCTTCAACGAGGTATTATCTCATGTCCACCCGAAGTGTCACGTCAGGTGGTCGCACAATGGACAGCAGCCCATCATGTAGATAGCTGACTGGTGTTGATAAATGTTTTGAGGTTCCATGAACAAAGAGCGCAGCGCCTCAGCTTCAAGCCCTTGAACAAGAGAACTCGAGAGTAGAAGCTTCCAATGCCTCATATTGGCCAATCACGCGCAACTTTAGCGTGCCTGAGAAGAAACCGCCAGGTCACGGTTTAGAGCCAATGGATGCTGGGACTGTGCCAACCGGCTCTAGCTAACAATGGAAGGTAAACGAGAAAAGGGCGCTACAGGTAGCTCATGCTTCTAGGCAGTCGCTCACAGTCCCCCAACAGCGCGCCTGCTTGTATTGTGGGAACTGGGGTCATATAATTTGGCGTTGAAACTGCATGCAAAGAGGTATGGAACTGGAACAACTAAGCCGGTCTAGCGGAAATAGCCTGCTTGGCGTCCGAAATATGCGCATCAGGGAGAGGGCAGGTCCCTCGTGCGGGCTGCGGTGCAGTGAAGATGGCCACAGATAATCGAGCCGCAGTTGAGTATCCACCACGGGTCAATTTTGCGTTGATGCAAGTTCACATCAGTGGTGTTCAGAATTGTTAGCGTTGCTGAGAAACGAGTATACCTCTCTGGAGACCAGACGACTGTTGCAGGCAAACGAGACATCTCAGTACATCCAAAGCCAATGAATGGGCAGGAAACCCCTGCATCAAAGCCCAATATGCTACAAGCTGTAGCGTTTCGACGTTTGGTTGAGTGTCTACGTACGGAGACACCTAGCCAGGAATTTGATAATGAGTGCATTCAACAGGAGTTCCCCTATTCCTCTGCCGGCGCCCCTCAGATGCCCCACATTATGGAAGCGAGACAGCTGAGCTGCACATTGCTGCCCCCTCTAAGTGCTGTCAGGATTCGCAGCTAGTTGCATGTTGCATATAGCGAACACGCCCGTATCACTGCTTCTCCTTGTATGCCGCGAACGCTGTTCTGCGGGGGATAAGATATGCAAAGAGCAAAAGCAGCTGTATAGCTCTTCGCAAATTTCTGAGCAATACAAATATTGTAGTGGACAGTGCCTCTAGGAAAGGCTTGTCCCGCTACCTTACCGAGACCGTACATACGCATCAACTTAGTGAGTTGGCTACTGCAGCGGTAAACCCACTAGCAGCGTCAACTTTGGCAGCAATAGCAACGACTAACGGCGCCAGGAGACAACATGAGCAGCTAAAAGAGGTACGCAGGCCAGCGTTGTTGTTGCAGAAGCAGAGCGAACGTTGGTGGGGTACAACACCGCTACCGTCAACACCAGCAACATGGGTATTGGTAGCAACAGCAGCAAGAGGAAGAAACAGTTATTCTGCATGCATGACACTGCGCCCCGTGCCAAGACTTCGCATGGAAAGGCGGTAATGGCTGCCGCTATTGCAGCCGCTGCTGTTGTGCTACGCCTGTGCCGCTTCCGCAGGAAGCTCCCACTGGCATTGCGGCTGCTGCATCGGCTCCAGTTGAGAGGTATTTCGTCTTTTGTTAATAACTTCGTACTGAAGGCTATGTAGCAGCAGTTTCGTCGTTCGTATTTCTGGTGGTGTGGTGCGTCGACGGTGTGCCAGCGACGCGCGTCCTTTTCTCATCCGAAGTCCGATGTAGCACTAGCAAAGCCACCACGTTTTTAATGCCTTTTGTTGCCGCTTGGCTTTTTACTGCGCCATGAGCACTGGACTCAAGCCTGCGTAGCGGTTTCCCTGTATTCCCACTGCCATCGTACTCCCGAAGCTTGATGGCAGGCGCGCTGCTGCGGCTGCTCCTTGTCTATTGTGAGCGCAGTTTCACCGCGCACTCCTGCAACTGCTCTTCCAGGAGGTCTTCGTGCGACAGCCGCTTCAGCTGGGCAGTCGATCGCCGCGCAGTGATGAGCCATCGCTCCTAGCCTCTTCCCGAGGAGCAGCGGCGCAGAGCACACAGCAGCAGCACGCGCAGAAACGCAGCAGCCATGCCTTCAACTGCATCATGCAGTTTCGCATTTCCTCCAGCCCCATGGCCTCCATGAAGCCAGGTGGACGGCGAGCGCCAGAGGCAACGAGTAGCGCAGCACCAGCCTCCGCAGCAATCGTACGGGGGGGAGGAGAAGACGCCAGTCCTTCCACTGAAGACAGCAGCTCGACGGCGAGCATGCCCATAGTTGCCGCCGATTTCTCCAGTTGGGGAAATAAAAAGCCTCCGCTTGCCTCCTTGCTGCTGCAGGGGGGGGGGCCACTCTGTAGCCAGGAGGTCGAACTTGCAGCCGCCTTGGGAATGCATGCACCGACCCCTTCCCCCCTCCCCCTGCCACTGACGCATGCCTTCTGGAGTCAGGGATTTGTTGACAGGCAGCAGCAACAGCTGCTGCAGGAACACATGCAGCAACAGCTCCAAGAGAAGCCGCTGGTGTACCAGACCGCTGCACAGTGCATTAGCAACAGCAGCAGCTCCTCCTGTATCAGCAGCAACGGCGACACTTGCGGTACCAGGGGGGTTGTAGCAAGGAAATTCGCAGCAGCAGCACTGACAGAAGCATTGCCAGGTGACACTTCTATTGCTGCTGCAACGATGCAGCCTCCCTTGGTCGCCATAGATTTTCCTGCGTCCGGCGCAACAGCAACAGCAGCAACAGCAACAGCAGCTACAGCAACAGCAGCTACAGCAACAGCAGCTACAGCAACAGCAGCAGCCACCCCATTGCCAGCACCCCCCGTGCTACCCCTTAACCTGCAGCATATTTTTGCGTGTATGTCCTCTCATCAGCAGCAGCAAGGGGTGTTTTCGACCCTTCTACAACAGCACTTACAGCAGCAGCAGGCTGCTCCTCTTGGCTGCGCAAGTGCTAACTCCTCAGGAGGCTTGAAGTATCAGCAGCAGGTTGCGTTTGCAAGTATTCCAGCGAGCAGTGCTAGTTGCAACGGCCTTCTCGAGGCAGAGCAGGAGATGCAGCAGCAGCAGCAGCGGCAGGAGCAAGCAAAGCCCCTGCCGTCTTTCCTCTCCTCCTTGCTCTCGGAAGGGGCATGTCAGCAGCTGCAGCAGCCGGCTGTAGCAGCCGCAATCGAGGGCAGTAGAAACAGAGGCGGCCATGGCATCGCTCTTGCTGCTCCTCCTGGCTTGTGGACGGGCGGATGCTCCCAGCAGCAGGCTGCAGCTGCGCACAAGCTGCAGCAGCTGCTGCAAACGCAGGAAAGCTGCGGCGCAAGCAGCAACGGCAGCAGCAGAAGCGCAAGGTGCAGCGCCGATTCTTCGACGCCTCCCCCTCTCCCGCCCCTAGCGGCTCATGTCTACGCAGGCGGAGATTTCGATACCCCTGCGCTGGCTGCAGCCGCAGCAGAAGACGCTGCTGACTCTCAGACAGCGCCAACAACGGCAACAATGGCTACACCAACAGCAACAATTGCAGAAGACGCAGGCGCTGTCGGCTGCGTTGTCGACGGGAGCCAACAGTCCAGCCAGCGGGAAGCAGCGTCAACTGCTGCTCCCTTGCCGATAGGAAGCAGAAAGCGTCCATGCCGCCGTCCGACTGCTTCTTCTAGCATTGCGCAGATAGTACCCCTGGAGCAGCAGGCAGAGTCTGCGGGAGCCTCGCTAGCTGTGGCAGCAGCAGCAGATGCGACGACCTCGGAAACCTCCTTGCAGCAGCAAGCGCAGCAACTGCAGCAAGCGCAGCAACTGCAGCAAGCGCAGCAACTGCAGCAAGCGCAGCAGCAAGAGGGTTCCCTGGAAGGACCTCCTGAAGTATCCGACCAGCAGCAGTCTCTGCCGCAGTTGCCTCAGCAACAGCGACTGGGAGTGAGTTTTTACAGTGGTCGTCAAGCCTGGGTAGCCGAAATCAAGAGCAAAGGACGCCGACGTTTTCGAGTATTCTCTGCAGCAAAGTATGGCTTTGCGGCGGCTCAGCTGCTAGCGCTGCAGCAGCGGCAGCAGTGGGAGGCAGCGAAGGAAACAGGTGTCTTGGAGGAGCAGTTGGAGCGAAGCAGCAGCAGCCGCTGCTGTCCAGTCCAGTCTGGAGTGAAGGGAGTGTACTACGATCGCGCTCGCAAGGGTTGGCGCGTGGTGTTGACGAGCAAGAATAGGCAGAGGTCTCGCTTCTTCTTGTCGGCGAAGTTTGGTAGCGAAGAGGCTAAGCGATTGGCCATCCAGTGCAGACACCTCTGGCTGCAGCAAATCAGCAGCGGCAGAGAAGGAGACGTCTTCAAGAACGCCAGGTCTGTATCTACACCCAAGCACAGACTGTCGGCTGCCTCTGTTCTCCAATCCGCAGCATCTCTGGAGGAAGTTGCGGCGCGAGATGAGGCAGAGAGCGCAGCTACATCCAACGAGGAGGCCGCTTTGTCCTTCGCAATGCAGCAACAGCAGCAAGAGCAAGAGCAACAAGAGCAGCAGCAGCAAGAGCAAGAGCAACAAGAGCAGCAGCAGCAGCAAGAGCAACAAGAGCAGCAGCAGCAGCAAGAGCAACAAGAGCAGCAGCAGCAGCAAGAGCAACAAGAGCAGCAGCAGCAGCAAGAGCAGGCAGCCAGTCCGAGGGTTCTACCGCTGCAGCTACAAAAGGCATCAAGTGGTGTTGCACTGCGTTTCTTGCCGCAGACGGTCCCAGCAGCAGAAAGTAGAAGAAGAGGAGCTGAGGGTGACGTCAACGCCGAAGGAGGGAAGCTTCAGAGGCAGCAGCAGCTGCTGCTGCAGCACGAGGGTGTCGCATCGGGGTGCTCTGCAGCTACAGTAGGCCTTTCTGACAGACTGCATGTCCTATTGAAGGATTCATACATCCAGCAGCAGCTAAAACAAAGCGAGGGAAGCGCTTCAAGTGCTGCTGGTGATGGTGCACAAGACGAAAACAGAAGGCAGGATCAGTCACCAGCGCAGCAGCAAGGTGCAGTGAGCTCCCTAGCTTCAGCGGCTGCAGCATTGCAGCAGCAGCAGGTGCCTGGGGAGTATGTGGATGCCAGCGTCTCCGCAGTCTCTCCACGATGCGCAGCAGGTACAGCAGCCCCTCGTGTACCAGCAGGATTATTGGCTTGCAGCGTAGGTAAGCGCCGGAAATTACGCCAGCAGCAACGCGCGTCAGCTGTCATGGCGTCTTTTTCAGCAGCAACTTCCAACCCCGACCCTGAAGCAAACACGGCAACAGCGGCCGCAGCAATAGGCGCATGCGATGTGCGTGGCGTGTATCACGATATACGAAACAGTGCATGGGCTGCTACGATTGGCTTCAACGGCAAGACGCTTAAGCGCAGCTTTGCAGTGGGGAAGCACGGCTTTTCGGCTGCGCTGAAGCTCGCCATACAGGCCAGGAAGAAGTTGGAGACTTTACGTGCACGCTGCAATAGAGGTAGAGGCGACGGCGAAGCCTGCAACAGCAGCAGGGTGCAGATTGGACAGCAGGCTGTAGAGGCGGCTGGGGTGAACCAGCACCAATCACAAACGTCAACTTCTTCTTGTTTAGCTGGTGAGAAGGACGCAGTTTCCACTATGCAGCAGCAATTGCAGCAGCAGCAACTGCAGCAGCAGCTACAACAGCAGCAGCTACAACAGCAGCAGCTACAACAGCAGCTCGTACTTCAGCAGGCAGCTACAACAGCGGCAGCAGCCGCAGCAGTTGCTGCGGGGGGAAACGACGGCTTGTGCATTTCGGGGTCGGATGAGCAGCAGCTGCAGCAGCAGCATCGTATGGCTAGGGATTTATCGTGTGCCGCGTCTGTAACGAGTTTTTCAGTAGCAGCATCTGGAGCCGTTGCCGCAGCAGGAGGTGCAGGCAGTTCGGAAGTACCCAGTAGCACCAGCATGAGCATTCCAGGTGTTTCTCTTCATGCAGGACCAGGAGCAACAAGGGCAGGAGCGAAGAATTTAATTTCGACTTTTCTCCCACTGCCCCCGTGTGGTAACCTAGAGACCGCTGGAAGCAGCAGCAACAGGGCGAACAGTGGCAGCTGCAACGCGTTGCTGGAAGGGCGATTTGGACTGAAGTCCACTGTGGCAGAGGCTTTGACAGTGCTTCTGCACCAAAGCGACTTGCAAAGGGCCATGCTGGGAAGCTCGAAGTTTCAGTGCACACAGCAGGAGCTGCTGCGGCAGCCCTTTTTGCTTCGTGAACAACAGTTGCTACTTCAGCAATTTCAGCTTCAGCAGCAGCAGCAGCTAATGGATGGGCAGCTCAAGGACGAACAACAAGCGACAGTTCTTAGAGCAGCGGCAGCTGCCGCTGCCGCAGTAGGCCTTCCAGGTATCACGACCACCCACTTGACAGATTCTAATGCTGCTGTAGATGCCGTCACTGCTCTGCTGGTGCGCCCCTGCCCCCCCACAGTGGGTAAGCAGGAGGAGTTCAGAGATGCAGGAGGAGAGGCAGCCGCAGGATCAGAGGCCTCTGCGGCAGCAGCCCTTGATACGCGCGAACGAGCACCGGCAACAGCATGGGGACACGAATGCGCCTTGGTAAATTAAGATGCAGCAGATGCTCGAAAAACTGGGGTTGACTCGTGCCCAGAAGGGGCAGCACTTGCTTCTGCTGAAGCACACACACCCCTCACACACACACACACATTGCTGCTGTAGGCGGAGCAGCGCTACCCATTGGATAAACGGATGCCTGCCCCTCGTAGCTTAGTCCCAGTTGCATCAGTAACAAATAGCGGTCGCGAGTTTACAGCAGCAAAAGCAGCAACGGATTATGGGAATACACGTAGAACATGCCCACGACAGCCCAACCAGTTCTTCTGCATAGATCCTGCGTGAAACCTGAATACCCTAGTGGCCCCTTGAACGCATCTACGTGTGTTTTTGTGCTCGCTTATGCATATTCATAGGCGTTTTCACCTGTGTGTGTATCTATTGACTTCCTGTATCTCATGATACATACCATTTCACACGCGTAGGTACTTGTACATGTGACCCTGCGCGTGCATACGTATTCACATACGTATCTATGTATACGTATACGCACATGAAGATATGCATATATGAGCATCCGTGCCGGCATGTATGCTGCTGCGGCTATTTTTTTCACCCACGCACTGCCACGTTACCGTCGTGGCGAGGTCCTTAGGCTGTACGGGACGCTGGAGTTATGACGCTCGCTGTATGTGTGTGCAGCTTTGCACGGTCATGCATATGTATATGGAGATATGTACAGGGGTTCGCACTTCCCTTGATAGTTCTATCCTTTTTCTGTTCAGTGCGTGTTGAAGGTATCTAGTTTTTGCTCTTGGGTGGGTGTCCGTACCCCTCATCATTGGCGTGGCCAGACCGTTTTAAAGCAATCTGTATTCAGCGAGTCAAACGCAAGCTTCCTGGACATTTCAGGGCCTTATTTTACGTCGTGGTGTCTGTAGCCTGGTTAGCAATAGGCAAATGCGTTTAGATCCCGCGACCTGTGGTCAGCTTCCTATTCTCTCACTGGCCATACTACCTAGCTACTAACTCTATGCGCTACCAGTGATGGAGCAGTTTGTAGTAACACTGAATACAATCAGGATGGGCAGCGTCTACGAGTTGTAGTGGCACCGGAACAAGTTCGGGTTGTAGCTATAAATGCCACATGGAGGGGCGTAAATAGAGTAATATGAAATAACGCATGGGATACAGACTACCATCATGAGCTGGAGAACACAATTAGCAGCGACGCATAATGCCACAGAGGTGGAAAGCATGAGAATATCCAGGTGATGTGCATTGGGGAGGAGGTACGGCAAATTTTCAGAGCAAGAGCTGGCTGTTGAAGAAGGAAGGGCAGTACAGGACGGCAAGATGGGAGGCGAACAGCGTCTGAGGGAGAACAACAACAGAAGATGAGCGGAATATGGCGGCATTAAACTATGCAATGCTACGAACTGTAACTCCATCTAAGGTCTCCTTGAACATTCACTGAACTCCCTACACCTCAACACACACTTCATGAAAGTTATCCAAGGAATTTCACGAAAACTTCCTCCTCCTTCTGTTCGCGCCCCTCAGAGTTTCTACATAAGGCGAGAGGGACTGCTAAGCTGCGCGTAGCTGGACCCTTCAAGGATCCTGATCATTCACATATACTTGTTAGAGCGTGCGCGCAGAACTCTGCATCTGTTTGTATCGGGCTGACAGTATTCTGCATTCAAACGATATATGCACGATTTAAGCCGATTAGATAATTCTTAACTAGTTCTAAGCCAATATAAGTAGTGTATTAGAATATGCCAAAGTGTATAGATGTCAGCATCAACGCACACTGTGGCCCGCTTTTGAGGCAATGATCACAGCACAGTAATTCTTAACTTTCGCTCTATTAACACTCCACAGGAGTGTGCAATGTGTTCAGCATGTAAGTAGAAATGCCAGCACCCGTGGCATGGATCTCTCCAGGGTGTACACATTGGGGTCGTAAGTGGGATCAACACCTAAAGATGTGGCGACAGCAGAAATGCTCGACAAAACAAGCGAAAGGGTAAAAAATCTTTTGTGTGAACACTACACTGCAAAATTCTGGGGTTTCTGGATGCTCAGGATCAGGGTGTAGGCCTACGGTTCAGGGCTATGGGCAGCATTGCCAGGGGGGTGGGCTGTGCTCCTTGTACAAAACTGCTGCTCAGCTGTATACAGAGCTCGCAAAAATGAACTGAAATGCAGAATTTGAACTTACTGCCTAGCTCAGATGGCTTAGGGTCTACAGTCTTGGTCAGAGAGTGTATCGCCTCGGCAGTTTGTAGGTCTCGGGGGCTTTGAGAGAGTTTTGACTCGTTGCGTTAGTCCTTGGTCTGTTGTTTGCTTCTTCTTTGCTCCCAAGCAGCCTTTGCGGTCATACGACTGCAGGCTGCAGCGGTTGTAGCAACAGGTATTGGCAGCGTCAGCTGCTGCATCGCCTATTACCACAGGGGGCCACTAATTTTGGTCTACACAGCGCCTTACACGATCTGTGCTGTTGCAAGAGCAGCTGATGACCCAAGATCTTGGTTCCACCGTGGAACTATGACGTCTACGTCAGAAGAGGCTGCATCCACACAAGCAGCCTCGAACAGAGCGCCTTCCTTACCTGCGAGAGAAGAAAGCAACAGTTTCAGCCGCAGAGGTAGCCTGCGCACCAGCGAATGGAGGTCTCCCATGCACGTTCGACGGGCACAGCTGCAGAGGATCCTCCAGGAGATCCTTGGAAGCGACAACGGCAGCAGCAGCCGGCCCGATACTGCCGTGGACCCCCCTGCCCCTGGGGTGTCTCTCCAGCTGACCGCGCCTTTGACACCTGGATGTGCATCAGCTCTGGGATTCTCAGGAGCCTTGAGAAAGGAAGAGGCAGCAGCAGCAGAGGCGCCTCCCGGCGTCTCTCTTCCTGCTTCTTATGCAACTGCAGGAACCCACGGTCCCGATAGACGCAATCTTTGTCTAGCACTTAGGAGGGATGTCAGCATGAGCAGCAGCAGTGACAGTGACGTATCGCGCTCGGCTTCCTCCCCCAGCTTATCGTCTTGCTGGACTCTACGCCTGCCAGTCGCTGCGCCTTCGGACTTAGATGCCTCAGCAGCACTAGAACTAGCGGCACCCGCCGTGGGAGGTTGGATACTGCATCATCATCAGCAGCAGCAGCATGCAGCCGAGCCATGTGTTCGCGCGTCAGTGGACAGGGTGGATGAGGCTGGGGATGACGAACGCGAGTACCGGGGCCCTGTGAAACACCGGCACCGCGAGGAGCTGCGGAATTTCTTGGGAGATTTCTGCCAGCAAGAGATCCAGCGAAGCTGGCTGCCTTTTCAGGTGTACAGACTCGAAGTAACCATGTACATTTGTGTGACGTGGGGAATCGTACTGCTCGCCCTGGGCATCGCGCTGCTGATCTTCGCCTTAGA
Organism: Cyclospora cayetanensis; assembly: GCF_002999335.1. Taxonomy (NCBI): domain Eukaryota; phylum Apicomplexa; class Conoidasida; order Eucoccidiorida; family Eimeriidae; genus Cyclospora; species Cyclospora cayetanensis. The sequence continues at coordinate 95,402 of NW_020312370.1, read as the reverse complement.
TGCCACAGAAGTCGTTATCGAGTACAACAACAGCACTCCAGAGGGTGACGTCGTGCCATTCAATGTTCAAAAACGCCTCAACCCCCCAGTGTATGTGTACTACCGCATACAGGGGTTTTATGCAAACTATAGGCCATACGTAAAGGATGGGCCTCCGCAAGTCAGCTCAAGCTACAAGTGCGACGGTAGGTGTCGCTAACGCCTCCAGCATGCCCGCCTGTGTATGTACTCCGCGAAATCGAGTCGTCTCTGTGCAAGGGGAAGGAGAGTGCTGCTGTCGACTGTCGTACGGATCTTGTGATCGTGGGACCTGCTCCTTGTTACGGCGCTATGACCACGCATCTTCCTTGCGTTATCCTGCTGCATGGCTGGTTTTGTGACTGTCCGATTGCAGAAAAGTCTTCTGCCGATGCATCCTCTGGCACCCGCTGTATACATGAGTTATCATCCCTCGTCTTCTCTTCTTCTGCCTGCATCCGTTCCGCTGTCTGTACGCAAGGTTTCCGCCGCGCACCAGTTTGTTCACGGATGGGGCCGTGTCTGTGTGTGTGTGTGTGTGTGTGTGTGTGTGTCTGTGTGTCTGTGTGTCTGTGTCTGTGGGTGTCTTTCTGTGCAATTGCTCTTTTATTTTCGTCTCTCCATGCCTGCCTTCCTCACATTTCGTGCTGGTTGCATTTTTTGCATGCCTCTTGAACTCGCGTTGCCGCGAGGGTCAGTTTGTGCCCCTCTTGAGTAGTGGGACGTGCGTCCTTTACCTCGAGAGGAAGAGGGGGAAATTTTTTTTCTTTGGAGTTGACGTTGCGATCTGAGAAGGCAGAGGAGGCGCAAAGCAGCGCCATGAGGGGTGCCAGTCCTGCACGATTTCGTGACACATGGGGTAGCTGAGGCGCTCCAAGGCGCTGCAAGCCACGGGTGTGCGTCTGTACGGCCCAAGTTGTTGCACAGGCCTTGCATGCTTTCCCCTTTGTGCGTGGCATTTTTCTCCTTCGCCCCTTCCTTCTCGTACAGGGCGCTTCATGGGGAGCACACTTGTCTCTGTGTGCAAGACGCTGTATTTTGCAGTCATCCGGACTCGAGAAGAGGCCCTCGCGCTTCGTTTAGTAGGCGGGGTGCAGACACTGCCTCGCTTGGAATTTGCTGCTGAGTCTGGACTGCCCATGAGAACGTCAGCCACTGAGGAGGCTTTTCCATGCGGAGCTCAGTCTGTCGCTCTCTTCAACGACGACTTGGAGCTTAAGAAGCAGAAGGGGGGAGGCCCCGTCACCACTCTGAGCCTGAACACCAACGATGTGCCCTATAAGTGGGATTTTTTGCAATTTATGGTGGGCAGCTTCTGCACACCACTGCTGAAAAAAAACAAAGTTCCTAGACAGACCGCCCCGTGCGCCTGAGGCGAGGAGCTCTCCTCGCCGCGCATTCACCAGCCCACAGAATGTGCAGAGTACAACATCAAACAGTGGCTTAGAGGTGCGCAGGCGTGCCGCTGGACGGCTGCAGCGGCTTTCCTGCTGTATGGCCAGCGGAGCGAAACGCTTTCAAGGGTGTTTGTGCGTCGAGCGCTTGCGTGTTTGTGCCGCTGCCTGCCAGGTGAAGAAATCCTCCTGGACTGAAAGTGGTCTGGAGCCTTGGATTTTACCCTCAGACCCCAAGTTTAGGGTGTGGTTGCATCCTCCAGTGACGCCTGATTTCCAGAAACTCTATGGGATCATCACGGAGGCGCTAGTTCCCAATGTGCAGTACTACGCAGTCCTCTCGCAAAACAGTAATTTTAAGCCCTAAAAAGTCCTCTTAATGTCAGGGTGCTGGTTTGAGGCACCTTTTTCAAGTCTGAGGCGTGGCATTTTTTTCTCGCCACGCCTTTCAGGCTAGAGGGAGCTTCCAGAAGAAAACAGTGGCGGGTTGAGGACGCGTTGCTGGACGCTCTGCTGTCTTCTTGCACGCTGCAGAGTGGCCTGCTGGGGAGTGGGGAGCGAAGAAGGCATTCGTCATTGCGTCGTTGACTCCAATGGGGGGGCCTAACATGCCGCTCGCCCTCTTCACCATAGTAACCGGTGGGAGGGGAGGGACACTCCATAAACCACCGACCTCAACACACTGCCGAGATAGCTTTTTCTGGCACGCGGCTTGACGGCGATGCCTGCACCAGCGGGGGCCCCAGTATGCTGCGTCTAGCGTTGCCTCCCTTTTTGCACCGTTCGCTGTGGGGTGGCATTTTGCAGGAATCTTGTGCATCCTGCTGGTCGTGCTGCTGTGGGTTATGAAAAAGATGAAGGTCAGATTTGTTAGCTCCACAGGTGAGAAGCTCTCTGAGTTTTGGGGTGCGCGACCGAGGCGTGCGGAGACGAGTAGTAGTCGTCGCAGTCGTCGTCCTCATCGTCACAAAGCGCTTCACACATGTTTTTTTTCTGTATTCCCCGTTGGTTGTGTCTTGCGAGCGCTCCTTCGAGCCGAACACATGTAGATCAGGTTCGCGTTATTTTATTTGCTTGCGCATGCGCGCGTGCGCGGTGCAGCGCGTGGAGTGGACTTGCAAATGGGGCTTACTGCTGCTGCAGGTGAGTCTAGACTTCACGGTTGCGTATTTTTATGCATGTTCACATAAGGCTTGCCCGAGGCCTCTTAACCGTGCAGTTGTCGTCGTCGGCTGCTGCCGCTGCTGCTGCGACCACGATCACCATCCGCACCCCTTTTGTCGTGCGCTTTCCTTTGGATGGGGAAGCATTGCTGTCTGCGTGAGTGTTGCTGCAGTTGCAGAAGCGCCTGCTTCCTCCTTAGCGGCCAGTGGAGGCGCGATGGTGTCCAGTCGGCAGAAGGGAGCGGCGCTCAACAACGGGGGTAACTCCGCGAGTGGCATGGTGGAACAGAACGCCATCGACGCCGTGCGAATGAAACGGCTTCTCCCCCTGCTGCCCGCTTCTCCCGCCTGTCTGTGCCCCGCACATTGCAGGCTGCTAGATGACGGCTCATGGGATATCCTGAGAGGCTACACGCCAGCAGCAGCTGCTGCTGCTCGTGCCAGCTCTGCTGCAGGGGCAGCAGCAGCAGAGCGTCCGCCTTTGGGGCGCTCGGAGGAAGTGGACGAAGAAGAAGAAGAGGAAGAAAGAGAGGGGGAGGGAGAGGATGACGACGGAGCCAGCGAAGCAACAGACGAGGACTACCAAGAGCGAAAACGAGCCTATCTCTCTTCATTCCGCGAAGTCTCGCAGGATACCTACGGAGACAAACCAGAAGGGGGTTCCTCCGTTGGGCAGCTGGAGGATCCGCCGAACAAAGCCCTCTAGGGCGCTACTTTTTACATTCGTTTTGGCCACGCCTTTATTTACCGTCGTCGCTATATACATAGGGGTGTGTCTCCGTTGGAGAGAGAGGGGTCGTGGAGAAAGTATCCTAGCATTCTTCAGCACCTGGCGTGCCTTTATGAGCAGTTTGTGGCAATGGTTCAAGTGCGTTCACCTTCCTCCGTGGATGCACATACGTGCACTCTGTATGGCATTTATGCACTGCGCGCGGGCCTACGTGTTCGCATGATGGACGAACATGGGGCATGTTTGCGTGTCACTGGAGCGTTCCTCGTTCGTCTCTTCGCACGGATAGGCATGGAGTCATGTATCTTCTTCCCCCCAACTCGCATGTCTTCTAGGCACACATTACCGTGGACCCCCGCGCGTGAGCAGCACGACGTGTTGAAGCCTCCCACGCACGGTGGCGGTAGGGGTGTCCACAGACACCTGTTGATAGCGACGATGCATGCATGCATGCGCACGCGCTTTTATGTCACTTGCATTCCTCGTTTCTGGATCGGAGAATCACGGACACCTTAGTCTGACTCCACGGCGCCACCACTGAAACTTTAGAGACCCATCAATAGGAGCATCCGAACCAACGAGCTAACCAGCCGGCTCCCTCAGGAACAACATTATTACTCAAATGCTTGCTAAGAAAAGAAGCTCAACTAGTGTAGCTAGCTAGCTAGCCCTTTGCCGGGAAGCTTGCTTACAAAAAGGCAGCTCGTTACACTCGGGTGGCTAAGCCCCTGATGAAGCGAACTACCGGAAAAAAGCACACAGCGGAGGGAAGCCAGTCGGCCCTAAAACTAAGTCTTGAGATGAGGCCTTATAGACCAGCAGCAAAGCTGGCTAGCACTCGAGGGGTGGTGCCGGGGGTGGGTGACCCCCCGACACCATCGTAAGTCACTCTTCCTTCTTTGTTTCTGCCGCTGCCTTTCCCTCGCGTTCGCATGTTGTCATTTCTACTGCAGATTCAGCAGTGGGAGGCGGCGAGAGGGTGACACGCCAACAACGCAAAGGGATATCCTGCAGCCGTCGCACTCGAGGCCAGAAGACAGCCGTCCAGCACAAGCCTGCAGCACCCGGCGAAAGAACCCACACAGAGTAAAATCTCTAGCTCCTGATGCTATTTAGCACCTTTTCCACATAAGATACAGTCGAGGACGACCATCTTTCGCTACAAGATAATTTCCTAAAGTGCAAAAAATGACGCAGGCGCACCGAGGATGACGCAGGCAGCCACTTGGACGAAGTACCCATCCAAAACCACTGGGCATGTTGCTCCAGCGAGAGATACTGAAACCAACAGAAAAACAGAGAAAATATTGCAAACGATTCTCACACATACATATATATATATATATACAGATATCTATATATATATATATGTCACCCCAGTCGCAATACGTGCTCGCAGAACGAACAATTGGTGCAGAGTGAATACCAGTGCTTCAGCATCTCTGGCCCCCCCGAGACAGCGCGTGCCAAGAGAACATACAGTCAATTCCAGTGCAGTCCTTGATGGATAGCGAGTCCATTAGCCATAGACTCACAGCACGCGGCCACTGCATCGCACCGAAACTCGCAATGCAGAAGCCCCCTATTCAAGTTTTCCGAAGTCTACTCTAGTAGTAGAAACGGCTTTCCGGTGAGCAGCGCGCCTGTGTCTTAAGCCAAGGCGAGAGAGCTACCTGCGAGCCGATGTTCGACATGGTGTTGAGGAACGTCATATAAGATCCCCCAATTCGCGGGTCAGAGACTCTGGCGAAGAATGCCATCTGCAAGAGTGCCCCACCTCACACGGCATGAACGCGCGCACACAGATAGCTCGGAGGCAGGAGGCGCAGCCAGCTGGCTATCTAAGGGCACGCTGCTGCATCACCCCTAGCAACAAGGAAGCTTCAAAACAGCCCATCTGCCTGAAGAGCTAGCTGCCTGCCTGCCTGCCTATCTGCAGCAGGAAGGAAGGGGGGACGAGACGGGTAGGAGAGGCCTTTGCAGAGCGACTCTTGAAGGCCCTTCCTGTTTCACGGGGATCAAGCCAGCTGACTGAACGTGTTGAGAAAGGGCGCTCAACCCACGCACCATCGAGACAAACACTATGTCAGAGCAGACGTTGTAAACCGTTGTGATGAGAAAGAGGCCTATGTAAAACAAAGTCGCGTTTTCCCCAGTGTACAACACTGGCGTCGCAGCAACGGCGGCTGCAGCAGAGGCAAACACACACAAAAAACAGTGACAACAGCAGCGGTCACGAAAACAACTGGAGGGGTAGAGACAGCCGGAGAGCCATACTCGATCCCCCCTCCCCGCACGGCGAAGGGAACGCCTTTTGACAAGGCGCGTGAGGGGCAGAAACAGAAGCGGACATATATATATATATATATATATATATAGAGCAAGTCGAATTAAAGAGACCTGCTGGAAAAATACAGACAGAAAAAATTTTCAGGGGCAATAGAAAGCCTGACAACACACCGGCCCATACGCAGCAGACGGCAAGACGAAAGAGATATCCATACATAAACAGCCGCAGTGGTGCCGACCCCGTAATCCACTTGCTCACCTGCAGCAACAGCAGCGCGAGCAGCATGCACAAGAATTCGGCAGCAATGCAGTGAACAAACGCAAATTCGTCATTCTATACGAAGTTCTCGTATTACCAGCAGCAGCTGCCTTGTGGGGCTTGGGCGAGAAGGCGAGCTTCCTTCTTTTTCATGAAGCGTTTTGCCCCCCTCTTCCTCTTCCCCCCTTTTCCCCTCCTCCCCAACATATACCTCTAAACACGAGTTAGCGAAGGCTTACGAGGAACGGGCAGACAATACCAAATGGCATGAGGAGAGGTGCGAAGAAAGCGAGCTGCTCCTTCGAGACACCACGTTCAATAATCTTGAGCTGCGTAGCTGCATCCACTGCAGCAAAGCCTACACGAGCCGTCAGGATCACGAGCATCAGTTGCCGCACTGGGGAGAGGAATAGCAGCTGCGGAGACACCCGAAACAGATGCACACTACACTACCCATGCGCAGAGGCCGTGACGAAAGAGGCAACCGCAGAAGCTAAAATCAGAGAGAAGCTGGAGCCAGCAAACTCGCGCAGTCTTTCAAATGTAGACACGTCTACAGAGAAGAACGGCTAAAAGCGGAGGACGAAGGACAAAAAGGTTAGAGGGAGAACATGCACTGCAGAAAGCAGCTGCATGCGGCGGAATCGGCAGAATGCGCGAGCGCAGCAGCACATACACTAGAGGCAGGCACACAGATGAGCATCTTGAGACAGGAAAGGGCAAGGTGCCCCGAGAAGAAGACTGCACTGTTGCAATACCTTCCACAATAGGCGATATGACTCGAGAGCGCCTTTCGGCTCGCAGCTGCCCTCCTCTTCACACCTCGATTCCTCGTCACCCCTGGTAAAAGAAGCACACACACGTACATATACACACACATATACAGACACAGACACGCACATATACACATACACAGACACGCACATATACATACACAGACACGCACATATACAGACACACACACATACATGTATATATATGCACATACACACACATATACACATACACAGACACACATATATATATATATGCACATACACATACACATACACACACATATACACACACATATACACACACCAAGATACATACACACAGACACATCAAGATACATACACACAGACACACATACACGTACACAGACACACATGAAAGGCTGCAAAGCCTGAGAGGAAGTCATGGGTGAAGGGGGGGAATTCTTTGGTGGACACGATTGAGGGAGGGCGCAGTTACATGAACGCTGCATTTTTCCCCTTGCACACAGGCACACCCCAGCAGACATAAGCTGTGAAGGGCATGCCAGCATGGGTGCGCGATCGCGTTTCACTGAGGCGCTGCTGCATGCATGCACGACTCAACACTTTGGATCTTGCTTGGCCTTACCCAGTATCGCCTCCAGCCTGCGCGAGCACGTCGTCTGCGAAGAAATGCATTTCTTCTCTGCCGCTGATGGGACCAACATAATTTGTCGCCTCCACATGAGGGGTGTGGGGCCCCTGGGGGGCCTCCCGCCTCGGGAGTGTCTCGTTTTCAGTCTCCTTGAAAAACAATAGAACCACCGTCGTTGTCACAACAAACACCCACCCCCAGAATCTGCAACCGCAACAGCACAGCAACACGGAAGAAGAGGCAGCATCCCTGAGGCAGCGCACCTTTTGAAAAACACACGGGCAGCAGCACACACGCGCGAGACACCCCGCAGCAAGAGCACGAGGCGCGCTGAAGCCACGGCGATGGCAGCCTCCAAACCAAGAGCCAATGCAGCAACAACGCATGCGCAGTAACATCAGCTGCAGCAATGCTAGTAGCAATGGTAGTAGCAGCAGCAGCAATGGTAGTAGCAGCAGCAACGGTAGCAGCAGCAGCAATGGTAGTAGCAGCAGCAATGGTAGTAGCAGCAGCAATGCTAGCAGCGGCGGCAGCAACGGTAGCACCAGCAGCAATGGTAGTAGCAGCAGCAACGGTAGCACCAGCAGCAGTGGTAGTAGCAGCAGCAACAACAACGGTAGCAGCAGCAGCAGCAATGGTAGTAGCAGCACTGGTAGCAACAACGGTAGCAGCAATGCTAGCAGCGGCAGCAGCAGCAACAACAACGGTAGCAGCAGCAACAACAACGGTAGCAGCAGCAACAACAACGGTAGCAGCAGCAGCAACAACGGTAGCAGCAGCAACAACGGTAGCAGCAGCAACAACAACGGTAGCAGCAGCAACAACAACGGTAGCAGCAGCAACAACGACGGTAGCAGCAGCAGCAACAACGGTAGCAGCAGCAACAACAACGGTAGCAGCAGCAACAACAACGGTAGCAGCAGCAACAACAACGGTAGCAGCAGCAGCAACAACGGTAGCAGCAGCAGCAACAACGGTAGCAGCAGCAACAACGACGGTAGCAGCAGCAGCAACAACGGTGGCAGCAGCAGCAACAACGGTAGCAGCAGCAGCAACAACGGTGGCAGCAGCAGCAGACACAGCTGGACGGACGAAATAAAGGCGGGGAGGTCAACGGCACCCTTTCCGTCTGAACGCTCCATGTTGAGGAAGCGACGAGAGAAGTTGGGATCATTCAGCGCTAAAAATCCGGCGTAAGAAAAACAATACCCCAATGTCTGGCCCACAACGTTGCAAGTCGAGGCGAGGCTGAAAAACAACAGCTGTGGCACCAGAAAAATTGGAGGGGAGCGTCAGGCTATAAGGCTGTATTTGGCTCTAAGGCGATAAGGCTGTATTTGGCTATAAGGCTGTATTTGGCTATAAGGCTGTATTTGGCTATAAGGCTGTAGTTGGCTCTAAGGCTGTAGTTGGCTCTAAGGCTATAAGGCTATATGGCTGTATGGCTATAAGGCTGTATTTGGCTCTAAGGCTCTAAGGCTGTATTTGGCTATTAGGCTGTATTTGGCAATAAGGCTGTATTCGGCTCCAAGGCTATAAGGCTGTATTTGGCTATAAGGCTGTATTTGGCAATAAGGCTGTATTTGGCTTTAAGGCTGTATTTGGCTCTAAGGCTGTATTTGGCTCTAAGGCTGTTTTGGGCTTTAAGGCTGTATTTGGCTCTAAGGCTAAAAGGCTATAAGGCTGTATTTGGCTTTAAGGCTGTATTTGGCTCTAAGGCTATAAGGCTGTATTTGGCTCTAAGGCAATAAGGCTCAAAGGCTAGAATGCCGTATGGCTCTAAGGCTCTAAGGCTATAGGGCTGTCCGTTGCACTTTGGTACCCTGCTGCATCATCTGCCGGCGTCGAGAAATTACCCCAAAGAACTTAGCAGCAGCAGCAGCAGCTGCTGCTGCTGCAGCTGCACGACAAACATGCGCAGTGGGGGCGATGATGCCTTACCCTTTGTTCTCCGGACTGAGTAGCGTCAACGCCCAGCCATCGACAGCTATATCCTGCAGCAGCAAATGCACAGACATGCAGCAGCAGCAGCGAATGCAGCGGCTTTGAGATACAGCAGCAGACTGCTAAAACAGCAGCTAGGAGGGAGTACGCAAGAGCACCTGGGTGGCCATGAGGAAGTACAAGAATCCGAAAAAGATGCTCAATATGAGCACATTTGGTTCTGCAGCGCCTCCTTGGGCTTCTGCAGCAGCAGCAAAGAAAGCAATGCAAAAGGAAAGGCTGCATGTCGGCAGCCGCAGCGGTGAAGGCGCTGCTGTCGTCTGGCCGGCAGAAAGGGCAGCCAGCTGCATGCACAAGGAGGAGGATACGCAGGAGAAGAAAAAGCAACAACAGCAGCAGCGAAAAACACCACCTCCCCCCTCATATCCCCCTTCTGTCTGTTAGACACGCCGTAACAGCAGAAACAGCCCTCCTTTCCCCTCTCCAACAGCAACAGCACCAGCAGCAGTAGCAGTAGCAGCAACAGCAGCAGTAGCGGCCTCCCTATTTCACTCCCTTTTTCCCTATTTCACTCCCTTTTCCCTCCCTATTTCACTCCCTTTTCCCTCCCTATTTCACTCCCTTTTCCCTCCCTCTTTCCCCCTTTCCCCCTCCTAGGGGCCATAAAATGGTGACAAACCCCTTAACCCCTTCCAGCCCGTCGCCATCAGCACACTTGCATGCCACACACACACACACCTCCAATCCACGTCTGCAGCCTGTCTGGGCTGCTGGCTGCCCATATCATGAGGAATCCCGCAACGAATTGCAGAGGAATTAGCCACGTCCTCCTTCTGCCTAGAGACTTTATATAGCAGCCATCCACCAGGGGAGCCCACAGCAATTTCACGCTGCAGAGGCAACGGGGAAACAGCGAACAGCACATCCAACACACAGGAGTCTACGCACGGGTTCTGATCCTCCACAAAAAGTTGAGACGCGTTAGCCGTCGTAGCACACGGGCAGCACTTTCAGCAGAGGCAGTTTCCAACGCGACGCCTCTGCTGCTTTTTGCGGCAAAACGGCAGCGGCGCGTGCTGTTGTTGTTTTCCTCATGAAGGCAACTCGCAAATCTTCTACAGGAGGAGCGCTCGTACCTAAACGGGAGGGACGTGAGCGACAAGAGCGATTGCTGCTTATAAGATATCTTGTTCAGGAGAAGCAGCGGCAGGCTGCCATCCAACCCCATGGGAATGCCCTATCGACACAGACATAGATATATATAGATATATGTGCATTTACATGTGTGCATGTACATATGTGTATACATACCTATGTATACGTGTATGTACGTGTATGCAAGTGAGTAGATAAGTAGATATGCGTATAGGAAGTATCCCATGCATGTGGCACTGCCGCTGCAGAAATACTGAATAGGCACCTATGCGATCCGCCGGGTGTACATACAGCTCTCGCACGCCGTACATTAACCACCCGGCTTGCAAGAGTAAGCTCAACGACAGCTCAGGCCACAGCAAAGCGCTCGCCGCAGCAGCAGCTTGCGTACTTGTAGGGTGTATAGAAGAAGGAGAAGAGAGATGCTCCCTGAGTCTTTGGGTAGCCAGCGACGGCGAGACCCCATTCTCGCTTTTGCGGCTGACGCTGCCGTGCCTGGTGATTCTGCGCGTGTTCGAGCTGTCATTGAAGAGAGGCTAGAGATGCATCTGTCGAGAATTCTTCACTGCGGTTGCCAAGCTGCTCTGCAGCGACTCCAGCCACTCCCCTGCCTGCGTGTCCTCTGCTGCTGCAGCTTTCGCCGCGTTCGGGTGTACGTGCAGCTCCTGCTGCTGAAACGGCGGCTGATTCTGCGCGATTTAGCGGGCAGGAATCTGCTAAGACAATTCAGCGAAGCACCCTACAACGCTTGCCGCCCTCGGCGCCGTTCATGAAGTGCCGTTGCTGGCCGCATTTATGCTCGTGGGGTTGCTCTGGGTGGTGTCTGCAGCAGAAGCAATGGAAATTACACGCGAGAACGGCTGCAGCCGCCGCAGAGAGAGAAAAAAAGTACAAAGGGGAGCAGCAGTAGCCACAAAGGCACCAGCGAGCCTGCTGGTCCACCCCCCTGGTGGCTGCAGTGATGACACCCACGCGCTGCGGCGCTGCTGCATGCATCTAAGTGTTGTTGGAGATACTTTGATCTTGTAATTCAATTTCTCTCTGCTTGCCATTTCTTTCGCAGTTGCACGCGTTGACAAGAGCAGCTCTAGCCACAACAACGGTAGCGACACGCCGTACCCAAGGCTTCCGTTGGCAGACAGCATGCGGCTAGAGCTGCTCTCTGCAGCCGGAAGAAGAAGCCACCGTGGGCAAGCAGGCGCCGCGCATTGAGACAGAAACGGCATTTCACCCTCAAGAGCATCGGGGGACTGGCTGTAGCTGCGCTCTGTCTGCAAGGAGACATCGCGACTGCAGCAGGTGAACAGTACAGCCTGAGTGACACTGCCTCAAAGACTCAGCAGCAGCATTGAGAGCTAGAACGTCGGCAGGCAACAGCAACACCATGGAAGTCGAGGAGGTGTTGCTACACGATGGCGTGGCTTCCCTGTTGCAGCAGCACGCTCAGGAGTTTGCTGCTGCAGAAATCAGCAACAGCAGCAGCAGCAACAGCGGAGGCGAGGCTTGCGGCTGCACCCATTGCCGAACCTCAGCGGAGTCTACAGCCAAGGTAAGAGCTTCTCTCGGCAGGTGCTGCGTGGCTGTGCTAGCGGGAGTCATTGAAGAAGGTGCTGCGGCAGCAACAAAGCAACCTCAGAAGGCGCAGCAGAAGCTGCAGCCAGCCAAGAGAGCGACCATCGTATCGTGCTTCAAGTTGCGGGAGTTCTCCGCTGCCGTTGAGGCTGAAGTCAAGCAGGAGCACCAACATCGGGAGAAGGAATTTCCTTCGCTGCTGCTGCAGCGTCTCGCCGCTGCAGCAGCAGCGCATCACAGCCTCTTGGTGAAAGACATCCGCAGCGTTAGAGCAGCTCTCCCCTTAGGTGTAGATATCTTGGGTGTATGGACACCCGTGCCGCTGCAGCAGCAAAAACAAGAGGAGCAGCAGCAAAAACAAAAGCAAGAGGAGCAGCAACAAAAACAAAAACAAGAGGAGCAGCAACAAAAACAAAAACAAGAGGAGCAACAGGAGGACAGGCTCCGTCCATTGTATCAGCTTGCGTCTGCGCTAAATACGGCGATAGAGAATACCCTAAAGGCAGTTGATGAAGATGAAGGCATACCCGATTTTTGCAATACTGCCAGCGGCAGCAGCTGCCTCGGCAGACACGATAAGGTTTGTTTTGTCGCAGTAGCGGCTGATGCTCCAAAGGAGCCATTGCAGCATACACAGGAAGATGTACTTGCTTCCCAGTTTGCAGCGTTCGATCTTTCGCGCGCGGGATCTTCGGCAGCGGCTGCAGGAGGAGCAGCGGAGGAGGGTGCCTTAGAAGCACAGCGAATACGAGTTCAAGTGGGGGATGTGCTGGTCAAGTGGCAAAGCACCAGAGGATGGTATTTGCTGCATTCGCGGCTGCCACTGCAGCTGATGCTCTCTGCTGAAGCAGCGGCGGGGTGTCTGCAGCAGCAGCAAATCGCTGCGTGCTGTTGCAGCAAGGGGTTGCTGCTGCCCTCTCTCGCTCCTGCTGCAGCGGAGGAGCTGCTGCAGCAGCTGCAGATGCAGACGCAGCAGCTGCTGCAGGAAGATGCTCTTTTCTTTCGTTTGCCAAATGGGGAGTGGCTGGCTCCAGTGGCTGCATCGCGGGGTAGCAACTCTGGCGGCACCGCTGCGGCAGCTGCGACAGCTACGCTAGGAGCAGCCTTCTCCGCTGCAAAGAAAGCTGCAAGACAGAAGCAGTGCGAAGGCAGCAGCGCGAATAGCCGCAGCCACAGGGGGACTGTTGCCAGTGAGTGCTCCGAGTTCGCTGTACAGCAGCAGCACTTCCAGCACGCCTTCTGCCAGCAGGACGATTCTCAAGAGGAGGAGCTGCCGCTGCCTCTGAAGGAGCTGACGATGCATATTCCAGCAGCGCGCAGACTCAGCAGCTGCACAGCAGCGGCAGTCGGTGCCTCCCTAATTTGCGCTGCTGCTGCAGCACCTGCCGCAGGAGGCGATTCGGAGCAAGCCTTGATGCCTGGTTCGGCAGTCGTTTATCCTGAGGCGTCTTTACGCGGAATCGAAGAAGCAGAAAAGCAGCAGCGTGACGTGTCTGTGTCGCAGCACGCCCGGGTGGCTGAACAGCGAGCAGCCGTCACAGCTTGCGGAAGTGAGAGCACCTGCCTCATAGCGTGCGATGTGTGTTTGCTGCTGCGGAGAGACACCCAGCAACAGGCGGCAGCAGATTCGCTCCTGCATGCGCTGCTGCTGCAGCTCCGCTTCCTTGGAGGGGCCTTGTCTCAGATGGCAGCAGCAGCCGCCGCAACTGCGAATGCAGATGCTTCTGATGGTGGCGGCACGCTGAAGAAGGGGGCATATGCAACGCAGCCTTTTCTCGTGCACTCTCTGCTGCTCGCGGACTGTATGGCCCCACACTTCTCTGTCTCTTTCTGCTCCTTTCTCCCCTGCCATTATGCCCTTCCCCTCACGGCATGCAGCACTGAACTGCCAAGTACGCGATCGCAGCAGCAGCTGAGGAGGCAGAAGCGCTGTGTTTCCCGCAGAACTGCACACCTTTTAGAGAGGGCGCAACAACGAGGAGGTGTTTTGCATGCCAGATCAGGGATGGCTGTATCGGTTGTATTTCTTTGCGGGGAGGGAGTAGAAGGGGAGGGGCCTTGTGTGGTGATGTGATGCGCTGCTGCAGCTCTTCGCACCCAGTGGCTCGACTTCTGCTGCGCGCGGGAGCTGCTGCCTTTCTTTGTTGCACAGCAGCGCGTGCTGCATGGCAAGGGCAGTAGCGGCAACAGCAAACTCGTCTCGGTGCGATTTTTCAGGATTCTTTGCAGAATCGAAGAAACACTTGAATAAGACGCAATCAAAAGCCTCAAAAGCCGTTTTCTCTGACTGTCGCTGCTGCTGTTTCTGCGCTCACAGCCTCATCTTGCCCTCTCGGCAGGACCGAAGGTTTTCCGCCGCGCTCGTGTCAGCCTTGTGCGAGGCCTTTGCGATTATTACCATTACATGCAAGTACGCGAGAGTTCAGATCGGCCTGTGTGTTTGGGCTTGTCGATAGCTGTTTTTCCTTTTGGGATTTGTGTGTTTCCCGGTGGCTCGTGCCGTTCGTCGCTCATAACGCTTGCACCTCCTGCCCGGTGTGCTCAAGAGACACTTTATCTGCAAGGATTTCGCTTTTTCTGCTGTTGCTGCGTGTTCCTCTGGCTGCTATCCTTCTCCTCCTCCAACGCGCCGCCTCTCTCTTTCTCCCACTGTTGCTGGCCCTCTGCGCACGTCTGTCTCCTCGCCTGGCACTCGCTTTGCTGCGCCGCAGGACAGCATGAAAGATGAAGGGTGGGGTTGTTGTTACTGCTCCCTGCGCACGGTGTGCTCCTGGTTCTTGAGGCAAGGCTACACCACGCGAGTAAGTGGGAGCGGGGGAAGTGCTCTGGCAGCAAAAGGCAGGGAGAGTTGAACTGAACGACATTGTCGTCTGACGGAGAAGGGCTGTGGAAGAGAAGGCGGGGGAGGGGGGAAAGGGGGGTTGCGGTGGGGAGTTCACCAGAGACATGCAAGCAAGTGCATGTAGAGGCAGCGAGCGAGTGCAGAAAACAGGATATTAGGTGGGAGTTTGAAGCATGAAACGCAGAGGCGCTGCATCGAGAGAAGCGCAGGCCTTGTCTCAGACCGATGTGGGGGCAAACTGATGGGTAGGTGGGAAGGAAGGGAGGTAGGGGAGGGGGGAAGAGTGAAGCGACAAGGGGGTCAGAGAGAGTCGTAGAGCGAAAAGTGGCAAAAAGAAGCAGAGGAGATACATGCATCTGCGGTATAGCACGGGGTGCGACTAGGGTTGCATTGAAAGGAATCGGATGCATTCCTCTTAGGAAACACAAGAAAGGGCGAATCAAAAAGAGAAGGAGTTCACACAGATCTGTCGGGGTAACAGCGCATGAAAGGATGCGAGAGACAGACGGAGGGCGACAGACCATAGAAATACGTTTTTCGCTGCGCTTCTTCTTTTAGCCGGTTCCTACACACTGGGATATCCAAAAGCTTCTCAAGGATAATGATGATGCATTCAGTGATCTACAGGTTAGCTCTTGCCCCACCTTCCAGGCCCCTCATTTTGTGTTTCTTGGAGCATATGTCTTTACTCTAGTGTTGCACCTTAATCTTAGCCCTGTCCGCCTTCCTTGGACTGTTGATGACGCGGCGTGTTTAATTTCTTTTTATCTTCTGGCCGTATATCTCCGTCGTGCAATTTATAACGCTTTTTCCGTGAAAACTAGCTGACTGAGGGGCTTCCATGCCATGCGCCACATGTTACTATGGCCAGTGGTAGCCGGATTCAGGTGTACAGACAGACACCCTGTCGCGACTGCCAAGCCGCTGTGACACGGAACGGATAAATGTTGGGTTCCCCCTTGCCCCCACCTCTTTTTGCTTTGCAGGTTGGATCTCCCCGATGGATTGGTACCATAGAGGCGCAATACGTGCTCAACTGGTACTTAGAGTTCGGCTGCCGCGTGATATACCTGCAGCACATGGAGGAGATTGAGGCTTACATGGGCCTCCTTTTGGCGCACTTTGCGAGGCAACAAACTCCAGTCATTATGGGTGTCGGACAGTTCGCCTATCTCCTCCTCGGAGTTGCACAAGATTTAGACACACGTCAGACAGAGCTGATATCGGCAACGATTTTGCAGCAGCATACACAAACACACACATACACACATACACTGCAGTGGAACTGGAATGCCTTCCTTTCCAAGTTTCTCCAGACTCCTCGCTTATGCATGCGCTTAAGCTTGTCTCGGCATGCGTTTTCTCTCCTGTTGAGTGCTACGTCTATTGCGCTCCTTAGTTTCCCTGCGTCTCGTTCTTCAGCAGCCCTCTAAAGTGTGTGTGTGTGTTGGCATTACTCGTGGCACCTCTCTCTTCGTGGAGTGGGGGAGGACGCCGGTTCACCACTGCCTATCGTGGAATTTTTTCGTTTCGAGGCTGCAGTCTCTTTCCTCCGTGCGCGCTCTATCTCGTTGCTTTTCTCTTGTGGTGGAGGGATGTCTGCGTCTCACAGGAGACGTGCAGTACTTGATCATGGATCCGCATTATGTGGGGCCTGAGGACGCCAAGCTCGTTAGAGACAAGGGATGGGTTGCATGGCAAAAGGCACGCTGAACGTGACTCCTCCCTCTCCCCTGTCCTCCCCTATGTGTATCTGCAGAAGAGTTGACAGCACTCCCATGTCCTCCTCGGTGTCTCTCTGCGATCTGCTTATCTGGAAAACTCCTCTGTGCCGTTATGCTTGTGCATTTTGCCGCCGCGGGGAGGTGCAGTGGGTCTGCGCCCTCTGTCGAACTCGCTGCTCTTCGCTACTCCGAGCATTCCATGCATGCATCCCGTGCATCAACGTGGCCTCATTGCATAGCTTGCGCAGACGTGGCTTGCCGTCGCTTGTGTATGTCGTCTGCCTCTCAACCTGTCTTTTCTCCCTCTGCCGCAGATAGACTTCCTCGAGAGAGCAGCGGCGGGCAGCTTCGTGAATTTGCTGCTGCCGCACACATCCACAGAGGACGGTCGCCTCGTCTTCTGAATTTATGCTGCTACGACAGCTACCCTGGCCGTCTCTCAGCTACTAGAGGACCTTGCAAACGCAAAGACGCGTCTTCAGCAGCAAGTGCTGCACAGTCGCACCAGGTGTTGCGCGACTCTAGTCTGCAAAACTCTTAAACTCAATGCCTCGTGGCCTTTAACATTGCCTCTACTCTTCGGCAGAAAGGCCTTAACGGTGGCTGGCCCCTGCTCTGCCATCCGCCTCCTATTCGGTTCCCCGAGTAGCGCACTAGCATCTAAAGCCTCACTGCCCCTTCCTACGTATTCTGAAATTCATCTCAAACCACATGTTTAAAAAACAGATTTACAGCAAAAAGTAGTGTTTCGAGATTCGAAGCGCTGCTTGATTTGTGACAAGTGCGGTGGTGCAAGCACTCTTCCAATTCTTCGCGAGAGGTGTACGTATGCATAGACTGTATGCATACGTTAGGCCTCGTGAAGCCAGATAGCTCGAATCAGACGACCCTACTTTACATTATGACTAGCCTTTGCGAAACTGTTTTCCCTTTGGGAGCCATGCGGAGCCACCCACCATCCACAGAACTCGAAAAAGAGACCCATGCTGTTGCCCCAGAGAAAGATCTTGCTAGAAGCAGCTTCCGATCAGTGCTGAGCTCCCCTGCATGTCAACGTTTGATTTGCTGTCCTTTGCACTGAGGAGGAGGGGATGTCGCTTTTCAAGCTTACAGCCCCTTAGACTTATGCTGTTTAATCCAATCTCCTATACGCAAGCGCCTTTTTTCCGCATCTTTATTTAGCTCTTCTTTCTTCTGCTGTACGTCTGGTCTTTCCATATACTCCTTCAGAACTATCTCTCTGCGCGTTTTCTCGTCCTTGGGTCCCGCTTCTACAAGACCATGTATCCTCTGTCTGACCTGTTCGCCCCTTCCCGGAGTTCTTGGTACATTCGGCGGTCCCTCTGCTGATCGACGATCTTGCTCCCTCTGCTCTATATCTCGCACCACCGAGCCGACTAGTGGGCCTAGTGCGCGACGGCCTAAGAGTCCTACGGCAGGGGCTGGGCCTGGGGATGGAGCCGGTGGTTGCGCCGGAGCGGGCTGAGGCGCACCTCCACCCAGTCCCTCGAAGTAACTCCGTAGACTCGGAACGCTAGAGGGGGGCGTTGGACCCCCGACCGCCCCCCCTGGGGGTGTGGGAGGGCCGTTGCCATCCTCATCCGAATCAGCAGGGTTATTAGATGCCTCTACGAACGAAGACTGTGACGCATTGGGGCCCCTCAGGGGCCCCAGGAGGCCGGCGGGTTTGACGCTAATCGCTGCCGCCGGAGACAGCAACTCGAAGAGCACGGCCGCCTCGACGGCCAACAAGCAGGTGACCCGCATCATTGTGAAATTGCTTCGTGCGGCGTGTGTGAAGGATTAATCAAACTCAAATGCTTCGTGCAGCGCGCGAATGCTTAATCTGACTCAAGGCTTTCAAAACTTCTCGCAAAATAAGAAGATACGCCGCACTGCAACGGCCGCGTCCATTGACAGCGCCGCCGCGGAGGCTTTCCAGCGGGTAGGAGAAGGCTTGCCGGTCTCGCAGCTGCCCGGAGAGCCGACAGGGCGGCTCTTCTTGAGCTGTCCTCTGTAAACTTTTACTAGCAATCCTAAAGCTTTTCTGGGCCCAAGTTTTCGTGGTATTAAAAAGATTAGACGGTGCACTTCCGGAGGCGGGGAAGCTACACGGCAACCGCAGTTCCCGGACCAGAACCGCTGACGAAAAAAACCAACGCACCGAGGAGGGACGTGGATCTCCCCCTAAGTGCCGGGAAACTTGTATCGTCCTTCACCAATCAACTTATTCCAAAACCACTCACTCAATTTCAAATAACTGTACTCACTGCGCAAGGTCCTTCCATGGGCACATCTACACGGGGCATTTTCTGCCTCTGGATTCTTGTTCTTGGTAGGCGCACTGAGTGCCAAGCAGTACTCGTGATAACTGAATCAACACCTTCCTGCTATTTGCAAGAATGTCTTTTTAGGCTCAAATAATCAGCATTGTCAAGCTTCAATTTGACAATTTGTAGGAAGAACTGTGAAGAGCCTGTGGCCCTTCGAGGTCAGTAAGGAGGACGTTCCAGGTGTGACGCTGCATGGTTCGGCAAAGCTGTTATCCCCTCATCCGCTTGCTGTACACGGGGTGGAATGCTCGTAATGTTTAATCTTCAGCATGTATATACATCTTTGAATCTCGGATCAACACATACTAAATACAAAGTTTTGAGTTTTTCAAAACACTACCTGCTCACCCCTAACGGCGCCCCTCTCTGTTACCCCCATGGACAAAAGAGGGAAGGCTAGGGTGCACGTTGCTGCACGCTCTTTGAATTCCAAACATTCACACATAGTTGTTCATAGCATCTATTGCACACACACACACACACACACACACAGACACAACAAAACATTGAGTCTTCTGATTCCGAGGAAGTAGTGCTCTGCAATAAACTAGACGTACATACAGACAAGAACTTTGTCAACTCTCCACGCTTTCTTACCTGTACATACCTTACCTAGTGTAAAGGCTCGAAGTGCAGCGAATCCCGGTGCACCTCCCCTGCATTATTTCAAAGCAAATGCCCGCTTGCTTCGTACCTGTCATTGAGAACAACTGCGTGCCAGAGAGCGAGAGAGTTTCCGCCCTGTCACCACTACCCAGACACCCCAAAACAGTGCGTATCTGAATGCGAAGTGTGCGTATTCCAGTACGGAGACTTAAAAGAAGAAAAAGACTAACACACCAACCAACATGAACAAGGGAGCAAGCCAGCACGGCCTCGGCGGCGCGACAGCTCGCTGTTTTTGGAGCCCTGAAACGTGTGAGCCTCCTGCTTGAGGCAGCCGAAGGCAGGGAAAATGTGTAGAGGGAATTCAAAATCCATGCTAATACAGAATAGCCTCCGCGCCTCACCGAGAAGTCTCTGCAAGCAAGTGGAGCCAGTGAATGCAGCACAGTTCATCTCTAGTCCTGAAAAGACACATTGGGAGTATCGTTGGGCCAAGATACCTGGAAGTGCCTGGGTACAAATTTGAGAGCGGAGAACACACAGGCAGTATTTACAAATGAAGGCCGCTATATCGGGCAGAACCTCCTTCGGGGTAGGACACTTACCAAGACCTGTGGGGAACCGTCCATGGTGACTAGTGCTGTAAGCTAAACAAACAGCCTGCATTCTGCATCAGACAACAGAGCTTGTAAGGGCTCTTCTGGCAGCCACTGAGCTTGACGTTACCCACCCCACTTCACCAAAAATCCCCCTAAGGAGTCCTATAACCCGTCACATTTAGGACGCCACCCTTCCACTCCCACAGAAGTCATATGCCTGCGTGGAGAAGTCAGCAAATATCCAGGCAGTTCGGAATTTTTGTTTCGGAGGCCAATATTCATAGTTCTGTGGAACCTCCAATTTTAGGGAAAAAAAAGCCGGAAAAGAACATTGATTCGTGAGAGGATGGCATGTGGTCCTAGCCACCTGGCCACAAATATCTTTGCTTGGCGGTCTTCCGCTGCACCTTGCAGAACGTGCTGACCTACCACCACCACCAGAAGAACACACCAGGCCGACGCCTTCCGTATGTTCGTGCTAATCTCTCTTGCGCTTTGCGCAAAGATTCGCATGCACTGACCAGCTGTTTTCTGAGTCAAATAGCCATAGATGGGTGATGATCCCACACCACCAAGTGCAGCCTGGATCGGAGGGGAAATGGCCAGAGAAGACAACGGAGGGTGATAGCGGGTGGACGAGTGTGCTGTGGTATCATGAGCCCGCCGAGCACACAGAATATACCCAAACCAAGAAGTTGACTTTTGTAATCATAGAGCCGCAAGTACACTGAGTGGGCTTTGTGTGCCGTTCTGCTTCAGGGTCGTTCGCAGTGATAAAATGTTGGCCATTGTCTACTCGCCGTCATGGAGCATGCTACAATGCACATAGGAACTTCGAACGCCTGTTCATAGTAATACTTACATGATTTTCCTGGAGCTCTAAAATGCGTGTTAAGATTAATTGAGCGACTTGCTGGGACGTGAACGAACTGGAGCAGAGGATAAAATGAGCACATTTGCTGAGTCTGTCAAAACCTACATAGATGAATTCTTGACCCTTGACCTCCAGCAGTCCAAAAGTAATTTGTAGTTGGGTTAGTCAAAAGCACTTTAGGAACTAAATGGCTTTGTAGTACACCGGGGAATACTGCGCTGCATTAGCTTCTATGAATCTGCCCATGGAAGTGCTTCCTCCTCTGCTGGAAGACGCATCCTAGGCCACCAGAAGGACCTTGTTTCCCTTGTAGAGTGAACCACGCCATCGTTTCGAAATACTGAATCATGTGTTTTGCATAGAACGGCATTGCAGGGTGAAGTCAGAATGTGGAACCGATGAAGTCCTGGCGTTGTTTGAACCTCAGCAAGCCACTCTCACGTTGTTTGTGCTTCGCACTTGTACCATTATAGTTATGGATGGGGGTAGATGCATAACAGGCATGCGATTTCAGAAGCGGCCCTGGAGCCTACTACACAAGAGCGGTTGTGATGCACAGTAATGAACCCCTGAGGCATTGCGATAGCGCATTCGCGACCACATTAGTGATGCCCCTAAATGCTACGCTTCATTGCATAGATGTGCCACACCGGGCACCCAATTCAGCGAAGAGTTTTAGATTTATCAAAGCCATGGTATATTACAGACTATTGCTCAGCCCGGACAGCAAAATGGCATCCAGTTAAACAGTGGCAGCATGCTTTTTCATGTCCATCACAACGTAAAAGGTGTCTTGATTCGGCACTGAATAGCGCTGATTGGTTTCGGTGAAGCGATAAAAATTGCGAACAATAGTATGGCGTTTTTGAATCTATAGCCTGCTGAGGGGGAATAGCACCTACCGCTACGTCACTGCACCTTGTACGAAAAAATCAAGCGCACTATCGGGCGGCCCAGATGTGCCTTTGCTGCGATACTAGCCTCTTCTATAGAGCTCATAGGCTGCGATTCCAAAGCTTATTAGTCAAAGGAGCCGCGATCCAAGCAAACATATGAATGAGACGAAATTTCGGTAATAGTATGGAAGATCGCACAACATTGCACTGTCCTTGAGGGGGGCAGAGGCAATTTCTACTGATTTGCATTTCGATTCTCTCTACACATTTTCCCTGCCTTCGGCTGCCTCAAGCAGGAGGCTCACACATTTCAGGGCTCCAAAAACAGCGAGCTATCGCGCCGCCGAAGCCGTGCTGGCTTGCTCCCTTGTTCATGTTGGTTGGTGTGTTAGTCTTTTTCTTCTTTTAAGTCTCCGTACTGGAATACGCACACTTCGCATTCAGATACGCACTGTTTTGGGGTGTCTGGGTAGTGGTGACAGGGCGGAAACTCTCTCGCTCTCTGGCACGCAGTTGTTCTCAATGACAGGTACGAAGCAAGCGGGCATTTGCTTTGAAATAATGCAGGGGAGATGCACCGGGATTCGCTGCACTTCGAGCCTTTACACTAGGTAAGGTATGTACAGGTAAGAAAGCATGGAGAGTTGACAAAGTTCTTGTCTGTATGTACGTCTAGTTTATTGCAGAGCACTACTTCCTCGGAATCAGAAGACTCAATGTTTTGTTGTGTGTGTCTGTGTGTGTGTAATAGATGCTATGTACAACTATGTGTGAATATTTGGAATTCAAAGAGCGTGCAGCAACGTGCACCCTAGCCTTCCCTTTTTTGTCCATGGGGGTGACTTAGAGGGGCGCCGTTAGGGGTGAGCAGGTATTGTTTTGAAAAAGACTCCAGAACTTTCTGGTGAGTGCGTGTTGCGTGAACAGGTAGGTGACTCCCCAAAGGGACTTCTGATAGATTGTTGCAATAGTAGTGGCTTAGTTACCTACACCGAACAAAGTTGCTGTGATATGGGGTGATCCCGAGTGTTACTTCAATAGAAAATTTTTGCAGACACCAGATTCTGAGGTCAATAGTGCAATGAATCTTCATCAAGCCACCGTAGTATTGTAGCTGCTGCGGAAAGGTTTCTTGACGTGTCACAGCATTCCATAGCTTCTCTTGGTTGAGGGCTTAAAGCTCGACGAATTGCAATGACATGCGTGCGATGTGCTCACCCAAGGCGATGGCAGCTGATTTGTTGCTGGCTAGATGCAAGTGGCCATAGAAGCAGGACTCTCCTTCACACCCAATCGTCAAACAGTTTGAAAAATATTTTCCTCTGAAGAGCCACGCAAACTGTGCAGATGCCTAGCGTACCTCTGTTACATTACTCCCAAAAAAGTCAGGGACTGCATGCGAAGAAGCCCCATCCAGGAGCACTCCGCTCACTCCGCTGACCACCACCATGGCCAGAAGAGCAATGTTGGAGGCTAGATGGTCTGCTCTGGCCACAATTGCTTAAAATTCAAGGAATCCTCATCATGACTTCAACACGTCCGTCGCTCGACTGCCTCGAAGGTGTTTCGTCGATTCTCCAGAGACTCTGCTCCGCCACCCAGCCGTCGAATTCGTAGGAAATCCTGAACTTGCGAGTGAAGCGGCAAAACGTGCACGTTGTATCGTAGACATTAGGCCTAAAGTTTTGAGTGCCCCTTCCAGCTCCCCGAGAATGCAGGTTGTTTTGCCATAACCCCGCGTTTTACATGAGGGCCACCCTCTGCCGTATTGGGGGGTTCCCCCCCGCCCAAAGGGCAGCAGCTGAGCTTCGCTACAGTATCCTGGCGCGGCATGGCTGTTCAGCGTCATCTGAAGTCCGCTTCGAGGCGTTTGAACATCCTCTTAAGTATACAGTATCTGCTCCCTGTATGAGGAGGCCCTCGCCACCTTCTTTCTTCTCCGGATTCTCTAGGTTTCCGACGAATGGTGGTGCTTGTGCCCTGCGCACGCCATATTCAAACCTCCTCGGTGCTTCGCGTTGCCCCTCTTCATTTTCTCCTTCTTTTCTCCCCCGTGCCTCTCCTTGGTCCTCTGCTCTCTCTGTTGCCCAGGCAGTGCCTGGTAGGGACTGCTGGCAGCCACTGCACAGTGCGCAGAGCATCAGATGTCTCGTGGAGGTGAAATTCCGTCGGACCGGTGGCAAAGATACTTCCGGTATCCCCTTTAAGGTGAGCGTTTGTCTGAGCGGAGGCATGCCCATTAGCGGCGCGAAGATATTCGGGGTCCACAGCAGCTTTAGCTCTTCGATCGCATCTTTTTTTCTGAACTCCCTTGCCCAGGCTTTTTCTACCGGGATATATATCTCTGTGTGACTTCGCCTGTTGCTATGGGCGTATCTGCAGGTGTTGCGCACCCCATCTGGTAATTTGCCAGTTTACTCCCGCATAAGAAAACACGGAACCGCCGTAACCACGATAATCCGCCACGCAATGGGAGATATAACTGTAAGATGCCAGTCTTGCTACGGACTGCATTTTAGGGCCTCTTCCTGTGCCTTGCCTACTTCCCTCTCCAGCCTTCCGTTTGCAGTTGAGTCATCTACGCAAGATCGTTTCAAATGGATTTTCTTCAAGGCTTGATTTTGTTGGAAATCGAACCCTGAATGTGTGGATGCGCAGGCCCTGAAAAAAGATCTGATGGCTATATGCGAGGCCCCTGTCCGAGAGAGGTGCGGCACGGTGGAGGTTAAGGGTTTGCACGTGCTTAAGATCAAGCAGTGGCTTTCACATTTAGGGTTTTAGCGTAAACTGTACACTGCACTATATGCACTCTGGACGTACCGCGGCTGGACCGGTGTCAGATGCCCTCGAGCGTCCGCCGGAAGCTAGGAAAGACGCATTGAAGAGACGGTTTCGTAGAGAAGACGTGCTCGACTCTGCCTTTCTACTAACGCAAGAAAGAGACGCCTGGGCAGATGCGAGAGAGACATGGAACTTATCGGAGTCTTAGAATACATAGAGAGACTCTGGAGAAAAATGAAATGGGGGCACGTAGGCACGGAAAAAAGGAACAGCTAGACATCGAGAAGGGCCCTTTCAGAAGTGTACCCGTCATCGCATAGTAGAAGGAACCGGAGGAGCCACCCATACGGAGAACAAGGAAATAAATACACCGAAACGATAACACGCTGCATGCCGACACAGACGCCGCACACGTAAAACGCAGAGTGTAGTCACCCTGGATGTGTTGATGTCTCCCGCTAGCATGTCTGTTGCACGGTACTCCCAAGGCTCGCCTCTGAATACATCTGTGTAGGCAACTAGAGATGCAGCGTTCACAGTTAACCAACTAAGCACACGCACACCAGTCGCCCTCTCAGAAAGAAGAGCTGGGACTTTGGATAGGCGTGAATAAATGAATGCAAACCACGATAAGTGAAGGCAGCGGCCCGCAGTGCTGCATAGCAAAAACGGTGTGAAGAATACGCAAGCAGCACGGGCGTGCTGATCAACACACACATGCATACACACATACGCGCGCGCACACTTTCGCTCCTCTAGTGCCTTTTTCTGGTTGCCTTGATCTTCACTCTTTGGGTACATAGCATTGCACCTTGCCGTATGCCTCCGTTCCATCGACTCATGCATGCATGCCTTTTTCAGCTAAATATGTATGTCGACGATCTGACATGATTCCCTCGCTTATATTCCCTGTGTGCAATCGTCTTCTGAGAATTCGGCACGTTTCTGCCGGTTATGATCACTCCTCGGGTGGACGTTCTTGTGTATGCAAGTAGTTTCAAAATTTGAATGCCCCTAACTTAGGTCTTCAAGATTTCTAGGTTCCCGCCAAGACCGGAGTTTGCTGTGTTTCGTTTGCCCGTTCTTTCCCGTCCCTTGTTTTCCTTGGATGTTCTATCCTGTTCTTGTTGTCTTTTGGCGCCGCTGCCACCTATGTCGTATAGGTCCTTTGTGGCTCTGCCTTTATGAACCTCTCTCCAAAGTATGCCCTCCCATCTATCTCCGTTGTCACCATCCCTGTCTCTCGTTTTTCCAAGCTGATTCTTTTTTCTTCACACAGTTGGTGCGAGCTGTGACTCTCCTACTTCGCGGTGCCACAACAACTGACGTTCTTTCCTTTTTCCTCTACATTTCTTGTGCGCATCGCCACATCCGATGCTCTGAATAGCCGAACAAAGCCCTTAAGGTTCCCTGTTCTTCCCGACCGTGCCGCTTGCCGTATTTTTCCAGCCAGGGCGGACAGCTCCGAGATAATGTTGCTTCTCTGCATTTCCAAGTAATAACGTGCGAAAATCGGGGGCCTCCGACTGGCAAAACGGTAGTTTTTTGTTTCAAGTCGGCCACGTACGCGTCAGCGTCTACATTTTGGAGAGCCCCCGGCTCTGTGTGTTAAAATGCGAAGCAGTGCAGTTCAGCCACGGAACTTGAGCCTACACACACGCACCTATTTAGAGGGGCCTTTGCTCTCTTCTAGACTGGTGGGATGCCTGGAGGTGTGCCCCTATCCTTCGGGCCCATAGCAAGAGGCTTGAGCATAGTCGCACTCCTCATGCTCGTCACCACCAGACCTAAACCCGAACCACCAAATGCCAAATCCCAGCGCAACAAAAGCGATCCCACCTGCCACAACTCCCAGATAAGGCAACACATCTATGGACTCCTCGATGCGTTTGCAGTAGGGGCCCTCTGTTTCTGTGGCCTCAACGAGCTCTGCAGTGTCTAGACACGTGCAGTGGTAGGACCCTGAGGCAGTCCTGCTGCACTGTTTTGCGACAGTCGCTGAGTCGCAAGGACTAGATATACACGGGTCCGCTGGTGTACAGCGGAAGTTCTGTCCCACGCCTTTTTTCTGAAGTATATATCCCTCTGAGCAGGTGCACTTCACGCCTCCCTCTTCGAGATCTTCGCATGACTCAACCCGTACTGTTCCGCAAGGCTTATTCGAACAGGATTGCGTGTTGGACGCGGGCTCGCATGTTCTGGTGGTAGGGGTCCTTACCACGGCGTACCCATCAGCACAAACGCAAGTCCAGTCAGTTAGCCTTACATTAACACACTCGAGCACCCCTTCGGGTGGCGCACAAACGTTTTCTATATTCCTGTTGCAGAGTGGAATCTGCTGACAGCTCGTGCCCGTGAATTCATAACCCGATGGGCATTCACATCTTGCCTCTGCTTTCTCCTGGACGCAAAATTCCCCGGTGAACAATCTTAGGACGGGCACTTGTCCCCAAGACAGTCCACTCCACTCTCTCTCAGTCCTTCCTTGCACTTACAGTGTACGCCCCCATGTTCTGCCAGCTCCTCCACGCAGACGGCGTCTTGTGTGCACGATTTTTTGGAGCATCTGCATTTGCTGTGGGAATAGTTGCCTCTATGAAGACTCAGAGTATAGAGTTACTAGTGCATAGGCTGCCGGAAAATAACGCCGCCAAGTGAATATTGCTGCAACACTGCCTACCTAAACAATGCATGTTCGATGGAAACATCGGCACCCTCGAATTGTTGGGCCCGCAAGGCCGACCGTCCATAGAGTACATGCAGAGATAGGTTCTTTCCCTCCAGTTATTCGGGGTGTCGCCAGCCCCACCCCCTGTAAGCAAACCACCTAAGGCTCACTCCGACGGTCTATTCTTCACTGAACGCAGTGGCAGTTGCAGCGATAATGCTTCCTGCATGTTTACGCTCGCGCCGCCCCTTCAGAGTCTTGCCCAATTTACTTCGAATGCCTGCACCATCGGTGATACGGGGTTTCATAGAGCGAGACCAGGACCAGTCAGCGGGGTTTCGTACAACGTGCTGATCTGCCGACAACTCAGGAGCGGCCTTACTGTTTGTCGCTGGAGAGCCATCAGGATGGTCAATGGGGATGGCTAGGGGCCCCTCAGAACCCCCTGGCTGCAGCAAGAATTCCTAGCAACGGGAAGCTGGAGGCACGGCAGTGACACTTGACCCCCAAGATACAGCCAGAAGGCAGAAGAGGCGGCCGGGGCTCCTCATAATACTTCGGAATAAAGGCAACCCAGCGTCGTACGTGTGATGGGCTGAGGCAGAGGAATGGTATGTGCATTTGTCGCTAGAGGATTTTTCCTGTCCTCACACCACAGTGGCACTTTTCACGATCCCACTTGGAATTTACTTTAAGATCACTTCCAATGCAGCAGCGTGTGTGGCCTTTTGCATTTGCCGCCACGCGTTGTGTGAGAGTATCCCACTTTGCAGGGTCTTGGGGTTCTCAGGGGTACATGCTACAGAATAAGATTCTCAAGATTCAGTAGCAATGCAAAAAAACACTATTGCCCTCAAATCTGGTGGCGTTTGTAGTACTGGGCGCTAAATAGTGGCCGCTGCACTGAAACCCCTCGTGGCATTCCGCCAAGTCGGCTCTGGCCTCCAGCATCAGCAGCCGACCCTTGTTCGCATTGCCTCAAGGAGGGTCCGCTATAGAACCTACTTTTTTGAATGAAATATTAGCGTGCGGATTATAGGCGAAATACAGCAACACTTCAAAAACCCTCCTTGCACTCAAGTTCAGTCTAAGAAACGGGGGGGACACGTTGGGCGGAAGGCCTTGCTACAGAGCATGGTCACTGCGATATCCTACGACAATATGCCCTTCTCACACAAGCTCTAGTACTCACAGACACTCCGAAATTACTCCGAAGGCAGTAAAAGGAGGAAGCTAGTATACTCCTGTCGTGCATTCCGAGCCGTCGCAAGGCACCAGGGCCGGAGACGCTAGATTTCATTCACACAAGCAACAGCCCACACCCCAAATCCTGGGTTATCCCCGACAAAGAAGTCTTGCTCATTGCCAAGGTATTGTCGAGAGCATGCTGGTGAGCCTTTGCTTTTTCCGGGGGCTTAGCACAGAAAATGCAGACTGCACCAGAGGCGCCTTTTTCTTTCAGCACTTTTGATCGCTTCCAGCTGAGTGCCACAATGCTTTCGCTTCGCCAAATCGCACTCGGACGTAGATGCCCCAAGCAGGCTGTCTCTCTGAGCGGCGCCTTTTGGCAGCTCAAGAATTTAAAAGATTCGCTGCCCACTTCTTGCTAGTTTGCATTTTGATTAAGGCCTCGTACTGGTAAAGTGGCAAAGGGCCTCGGTAAAAGCACGCACGGCAGAAAGGCACTGTAAGGCTTCACCTAAGATCTTTGTACGGAGACATCGACCTAAGGCTTGATACGACGCTCTTCAGTTTTTCGCATGACAACTCCTCCTTCCCGCGGCAGAGGCGGCCCCAATAGGTCACGACATAAGGGGACAGAGGCAGCTAGGGTACGTGTAGCTGTACTGTCTAAGCAGTCCACACATGACAGCTAGCTGCTCATTACATCTAAAACACATGCACGCATTCATTCATACATGCATACATACCTTCGCACACACCCGAACACACACAGAACAGAGTGCCTTCTCTTGGCAACCTCAAAATACTTTGCAACAAACACCATATCCAAGAAGAAAAAACAGCTTCTCAATCCTTTGCTAACCCCGCAGTCGCCAGCGACGGGAAAACTGGACTACAGCACGCATTATTATCACAAGCTGCAATGATATGCGTTCATCCGGGCGAGGGAAGGTTTTGTCTTTCGCCATTCAATCAATGACGGTAAAAAATCCCAGAAATCGTATGTGTCTAAGTATTAAGGCTGTGATCCAAAGGGGGCTAGGGACCTGGTGCGCTTTTGGGGGCATGCCGCAAACAAATTGACCGCTATCCAGGGACGCAATCGGGGCAGCCTGTATCCAGACTGCGACAAGCCTCCTGAATTCCCTCTATGCGTAGAAAGTCAGAAGCTCTCTTCATTTTAAAAGGGAAAGCTTATGCTCTCAACGAGGATACCCATTTGGAGATTTCAGTAATCTCACAGCTGGAACAATTAGCACCAAAATCCAAGAGTAGCAAGTAGCATAATTTTATTTGCAAGTTACGATGATGGACAGCTTGGGAACAGGAGTCGGAACGGGGCAAACGTTGGAAGCCAAATACCGGTGGTCTGCCTTTGGATACTGCCTTTTTCAAGGGGAATAAACTATTCTTGCTGCTACATTGCACTCCTGCCCCTCACTGCTTGGGTTCGTGCCGGAGGGCACACTCATACCAGCCCTGTCGCCGGAAGGAACAAGCAAAGTCTTGGGAACTCCGCCATCGTTTCCCCTGCAGCGCTTTAAATTGATGGCTACTTCTCCCAACCATTCAAGTGCAGGTACTCTGTCGCGTGATTTAATTAGGAAGACTTGAAGCCTCTCTACTTAAATGAGGCCACCCAGTTTTCCTAGATCTGCATTTAGCCAGACAATTAGCAAAGTAACCTAGTAGCCAGCTAGCTGTTTGGAAAGAGCCAGCTGGTAGTGCGAGCCCTGAAGTTTACGCACTCTGAGCATCTCATGACTAGTTCAGACTACGTTCTGATGCATGTTCTGGGATCTTTTCTTATTCTTCGTTTCTACAGGGTTGAATAACGTCGTATCACGCAGGCTGTCTTACTATTTACTTGCACTGGCGAAAGCTAAAATCGCCACCTCCTTCGCCCCACCCTATAGGTCCTCCAGTCGACCTTTTGCGTGTTTGTAACTCTCCTGCCTTTCGTGCCTTAATGAGGTAGGTGTGCTTCCAAGAGCCGCGAGAGCAAACCGTGGCCTAAATGTAGCGCGTAATATACTCGCGAGCACTTTCTACCATACAAGTCATACTTTACTGGGGAACTAGTAGCGAATAGACTGCTGGGTGTGTCTGCACATGTAACCTATTTATTGCACATGACGGTTAGCTCTAAAAAGTAAGACGCATTGCTTGTTGTGTGCATTAGCTGCTATGCGCAACTAGCTATGAATATCGGAGTGCCTGTAGGGTGTAGGAGTGCGCACCCGGCCTGTATCTCTGCCCTTATGTCAAGACCTCTGCTGGTCACAGGCAGGATGAGGGGGGCAGTGCAAAGACAGCCTGATGAAGTGTGTATCAAGTTGATATTGCTTTTGGAGTTAGGCGCCTCCATACAGCAACCCTAGGCGGAGCGTTGTTCACCAAGAACACCAGCTGTAGTGGCAACCACAGTGTCAAGAGCCATGCCGGCTCGAGCTGAGAACAACCGTAGAATAGCTTTATATGGGTTCTGCAGTCTTTTGAGAGTCAGCTGGCTCTCTACCCCCTAAAGCCTATAGGCTTAGCCATGCTCTGCGCGGAGAGCTCTCCATACCCTCCTTCTGAGCCGCTGTAGCTACACCCCATTGGTTTCCTGAAAGGTCGAGGGCCAATTAGACGGGCCCTCAAAGTTACGCGTCTACTGCGCCTTTATTCTGGGTTAAAGGTAATAAGGGCTGAGTTTCAGCTAAGACCCTCGCTATTAGCCACGCTGACTCGTCTGAAGGACCACAGACGTGCAGAGCTCATCCATAACAAGGGCCCTGTTCCAGTGGATGTGTCTCAAACTAAAACCCGCAGAGAAAGCCTTCCATGTTTCATCGAAGGAAAAAACGAGCAACAACGGGTGGGGTTGTTCAAACACCCAGATCAGCCCCAGAGTCCAGCACTCTTCCATCCAGGGGGGAGGAAGGGGCCCCCCGTCTGCGCGAGGCCCCCCCTCTATAGAAGCAGATTTTGCCCTTCTTCAGCAAATTTTGGCGCGATGATGGATCTGCATGCTTTATTGCAGAAGCAGCAATAGCAGCAGCAACGGGAACGGACGATAGCTGCTTGCTGCTGCATTGAGAGAGGCTGCTGTTCTCTCTTGCGCCGGTGGTGTTGCTGTTGCTATTGCCTTTGCTGGCCTCTTGAGTCTCTTAAAGGCTATGCTGCCAAGATCTCGCATCAACAGCTCCAGCGTCTCTGGTAACGGCAGCGTCCGCTGCTGCCACGCTCGCAGCTAGTGCAGCAGCAGCAGGATGGACAGGAAGCTGCCGCAATTTCTCGTACAATGGCGCACCACCCCGACCCCTTTTTTCGTTTCTCGCCTCCGACGCCCTCTGAGGGCCTTCTAGAGCCCGACGTAGCCGCAGCTCCTGCAATTTCCTCTGCTGGAGAGGCAGCGAGAGCGCCACCCTGTGCATCCCACGCCACTGCCTATGCTCAGTGTATTACTCGCACTTTGGGGGCACTTGAACGGCTGCAGCGCCTTCTGCGTAACCCCACGGCAGCAGCCGCTGCAGCCGCTGCAGCCGCTGCTGCAGCTGCAAATGGAGGTTCCGATCTGCTGAATAGGCCCCAGCAGCAGCAGCAGCAGCAGCAGCAGCAGCAGCAGCAGCAGCAGCAGCCCCTAGAGCAGCAGCAGCAGCAAGTGCGGGAGCAGCAACTCAGACTTGAAAAGCAGCAAAACCAGGTATGTGCGGAGACGTTGCAGCTTCTCGAGCAGCAGCAGCAGAAGGAGGGACGGCAGCAGCAGCAGCAGCAGCAGGTTATTGTACAGCACTTATTTGGGGGGGAGCTGCATGTCTTGGTGTCTACGGCAGCAGATCTTCGCGATCCTGCTGTGCAGCAGGTGCTGCAGGATGCGGCAGCGTGTGCTAGGGAGGATTTTTCGCTGCTTGAGGAGGAGGAGAAGCAGCAGCAGCAGAAGCAGCCCATCGCAGAAGCAGCAGCTCAGTCAGCATCCGAAGGAGTGCGAGACACACTGCTAGCCGTTCTAACGCCCTCTGTCCTGTGTAGCGTCAGCAACCAGCTGCTGCTGCCTCCTTCTCTGCTGCAAAGCCTTTGTTTTCTTTCTCTCTGCGGATTGGGGCTGCGTTCTCTTCCCCCTCTGGCTATGGCTACCCCTCTGTTGCAGCAGTTGCTGCTCAGCGGCAACAAGCTCACTGACGGCTCGCTTGACGCGCTAGAAGCGCTGCAGCACCTCAAGGTGTTGTGTCTGGACAGCAACTGTCTTGTTTTGCCGGGCACGCGCTCCGCCAGGGATCTCCTGACTGCGCCGGCGGAGGATGCTGATGCGCGAACGCAACAGCTACAGCCTGAGCCGCCTTTTGCTGCCCGCGCATGCGTAGCCGCAGGTGCAGCTGCAGCCTCAGCAGAAAGCAGCTTCGGCCGCAGCAGCAGGGAGCCCTACGGTGTCTGCACTCTGCTGCTATCGCTGCCACAGCTGCTGCTGCTGGATGTCAGCTGCAACAGTCTTTGCGGCTTGGGGGAACAGCTGGAGAGTCGCTCGTTGCAGCAGCTGCTCTGCACCCGAAACAACCTCCGCGAACTTCTGCTGCTGCAGCCACTGCCACAGCTGCTGCTGCTAGATGCTCGAAAAAACCCCCTAGAGATCGTTGGAGGCTTCGAGGTCGCGCCAAAGTTGCAGCATCTGCTGCTGTCAGAGCAGCAGAGGCAACTGCAGGCGGCATCCGATGATTTCGAAGTGTGCCACGAATCTCTAGAGCAACTTACTGTAGAATTGCTGCCAAGTCCGTGGCAGCAAATACAGCAGCAGCAAATGCAGCAGCAAATACAGCAGCAAATGCAGCAGCAAATACAGCAGCAGCAAATGCAGCAGCAAATGCAGCAGCAAATACAGCAGCAAATACAGCAGCAGCAAATACAGCAGCAAATGCAGCAGCAAATACAGCAGCAAATACAGCAGCAGCAAATACAGCAGCAGCAAATGCAGCAGCAGCAAATACAGCAGCAAATGCAGCAAATGCAGCAGCAGCAGCAAATGCAACACCAGCAGCAAATGCAGCATCAACAGGAGCCCTTAGAGCGATGTTCGACAACAACTAGTGCTCAAAATGGCAGTTTTAGTCTTGGCAACGTCAGTCGAGACACTAGAAGCAGTCTACCTGCCTGCTGCTGGCCTTCTGTTATGAGGTGGCGAATACCACGACTGCAGCGCCTCTGCATCAGCAATGGCAAGACAGCTGCCTCTCTGCTTCACCTTTCCGAATCCTTTACACAGTACTGCGAGGACGAAAGCAGCACTAACAGCAGCAGCACTAACAGCAGCAGCACTAACAGCAGCAGCACTAACAGCAGCAGCACATTGGTGCCTCTGTCCTCTCCTTGCCTCTTCCCTTGCCTCTCTTTTCTCTCGATCACCGGATGCTGCTGGCCTCTCGAGGCGTTGCATGCGTTTGGCAGAACCCCGCTGCCGCTTCTGCAGTTTCTGGATCTGCGCGGGGGAAATCTGTCGGTGCTTCCCCCCGGCATTTTCGAGGGAAAGGAGAACCTTCGCGTGTTGTTGCTGGATGGCAATCCTTTGACGTCTCTCGAAGCGGTTCTAGTCGCTCTTAAGCCGCTTGTACGTTGCCGCCAAAAGACTGCTTATCCTGTGGTTGCTCCTGCTGCTGCCTCTGCTGTTGCTCCTGCTGCTGCCTCTGCTGTTGCTTTATACGCTGTGCTGCTCCTGCACCATCTCCCCCTGTGATAAATCTGCACTTGGCGATTCTGCTGCAGGCCAAAACTCTGCAGCATCTTTCCCTCCGAGACACCCCAATCTGTCATGGCATGTACCCGCAGCAGCAGGAGCAGCAATCGCCACACGAGCTTGCCCAGCAGGCAGCTTTTGCATCATCAGCGGCGATCGCAATGCGCAGACCGCTTCAGGAGCATGACGTTTTGCGTGGGCATGAGCAGCAGCAGGAGCAAGAAGAGGAGCAGAGGCGGCGAGTGCCTCTCGCTAGCCGAATCGCTACTGGCTCTAGATGGCCGCTTACTACAGCCACGGCAGCGATGGCTGGTGCCGACGCGACGCTGGTATCAGGAGCAGAAAGCGATACCAAAAAAACGCATTCTGACGATGCAACGCGTCTACATTATAGGTATATGCATGCACCCCCCTTTTCTCCCCCTTTTGTTCGTTTTACTCCTTGGTTTGCCCTTGTTGCTGCGCTATTGCGCCTCGAAGATTTTTGCCGGTTGTAAGCAGCGCGCTTTGTCGGACGGCTCCTCTTCGGGGGTGGACGCTCTCTGCCTTCCAGCTTTTTCGCTGCGCCTGGTTTTCTTTTGTTCTGGCTTTTTTGTCGCAGACAGACCGTTGCTGCGGCATGCGGTGCTCTGGTTTCTTTGGACGGAGTGTTGGTTTCGCGACAGGAGGCCACCTCCATGGCGAATACGGCTGCCGCTGCGCTTGCGGCTGCTGTTGCCGCAGCTGTTTTGCCGTTCAGCACGACTCCGACTGCAGCGACGGCTGCTGCCGCATCGACCGATGCCACTGCTGATGCAGGCATGATGACTTCAGAAGGGATACTTTCGTCTGCTGCGCTACTGCCTCCGTGTAGAGACACCTCCTGGGGAGTCTCTCCCCAGCAGCAGCCGCTCATTCCACAGCCGCAGCAACCACGTTCAGCGCGTTTCCGCAGCAGTAGCAGCGTCGTTTTGCATGCAGTCAGGAGTCGCAGCGCCTCTCCCTTTGCTTCTTCGGTGCTCTGCGCAAGAAGGGGGAGGCTACTCAGACGATCGACGCTTGGTGCCGGTGTGATGAGGGGCCTTAGCAGCCTCAGAGGCGGTGGCAACAACAGCGGCGCTGAGGTTGAAGCGTTGAGTCTCTGCGCAGCAGCACTGCACTGCGGGGGGGATCCGGCAACAGCAAGCGGAGAGTCGTCAGAGGCTACAAAAAAAAGCGCTGCTGTTTCCAGCAGCAGACTGCAGTGGCTAGCGGGAGTCATGGGGAGACTGGTGCCTGGCCCTCTGATGAGAAATCCTTTTGCGAAGCAGCAGCAGCAGCAGCAGCAGCAGTTGGACGGGAGTGCAGATGCATGCCAAGAGGCCTTAGCTGCGGCGGGGGTGTCTGCGTGGGAGGAGGGGAGGGAGAGGAACTGCCCTGTGTTCTCCAGTGTCGATACGCCTCCTCCTGGGAAGGCTGGTTCTCCTACTGGCAGCATCGGTGCGTTATCTCTGGATGCGTCTCTCGCTTTGACAGACTCTCCGGCTGTAACAGATCCAGTCCCCCTTCCGGAGGTGACGCGTTCAACTGCGCATTTTGCAGAGGCAGTGTACGGACGCCGCAGACGTTGGACGAGGCCTCACACTGTGCCTCCTTTAGGGCTGAAAAGCAGCAGGAGCAGCCGCAGCAGCGCTGTGCTCTCGTCCTCGCCGCAGTCGCGAAGACAGCTCTCGTTGTGTTGCGAATCGAGGGGTGGGGGGATTGCAGATCGACAGGCATTCCCCAAGAGCGAGCATGGGGAGCTGCGACGCTGCCTCCAGCAGAAGGACGAAAAAGCGCAACAAGGTGCTTTTCTTGAGCCCTCTGATTGCAGGAGCTTCTCTCTCAGCACAGGCAGAAGCGGGAGGAGGCGCGGCGGCAGCAGCAGCGACGGGGAAGCCTTTTTTGACAACAGCTGTACGGCGGCGGCAGGGGCCTCCTCCGAGAGCTCCTTCCTTTGGCATTCTCTGGAAGCGCTTGAATCCAGCGGGCATATGACGGACGCCCTTGGCGCTTCCGTCGCTTTCTCAGCAGCTTTTTCTCCTTCCTCGCCCGCTGTGCTGGACGGGTTGCATCACACGCCGTCCTTCTTGCTTCCTACGGAGGCAAAAGCTGCTCCAGAGGCAGCAGCAGCAGCGTCGTGGAATGAGGGGCTTTGCAGCCATAGGAACTTAGACGAGTGGGGGGAGTGGATTGCAGCTGACGCAGATCTCGCAGAAGGCGTGGCAGCAGAAGCT
The DNA here is from genome assembly GCF_002999335.1 of Cyclospora cayetanensis. NCBI lineage: Eukaryota > Apicomplexa > Conoidasida > Eucoccidiorida > Eimeriidae > Cyclospora > Cyclospora cayetanensis. The sequence goes on along the minus strand of NW_020312370.1, from coordinate 59,040 downwards.
GCTGCCGCAGACTCCGCTGCTCGAGACGAAGAGAACGCAGAAGCAGTGAAGGCAGCGGCCCTTCAGGCACACAGCGGCCCCACCGCAGCAGCGGAGGCAAGTGCTGCTCAAGACGGCATTTCCCAGAGAAGCTGCCAAAATGCCAGCGCCGCAGCAGCAGCAGAAGAAGAAATTGCAGCAGCAGCAGAAGAAGAAGTTACACCAGTAGCAGAAGAAGAAGTTGCAGCAGCAGCAGAAGAAGAAGTTGCAGCAGCAGCAGAAGAAGTTGCAGCAGCAGCAGCAGAAGAAGTTGCAGCAGCAGCAGAAGTTGCACCAGCAGCAGAAGAAGTTGCAGCAGCAGCAGAAGAAGAAGTTGCAGCAGCAGAAGAAGAAGTTGCAGCAGCAGCAGCAGTAGGGGGGGTGATGGTGGCAGCAGAGGCCGTTGCTGCTGTAGGGGGCTTTTGCGAGAGGCAGAAAGAAACTTTGACAACCCCAGTGACACTGGCAGCAGCTCTTGAGCCACCGCGCTCGCTGCATGCACTGGACGCATCGCAGACGTCGCCAGTGCATGCAGCGTTCACGCAAGCATACAACTCTCCAACGGCTGCTGCCTTGCATGCCTCAAGCAGCAAGGGTCATGAGGACGAAGGCGCAGCAGGGGTGGCCACTTTAGAGGCAGCAACCGCAGCAGCGGGAACGCGCTACTTCGACAAAAGTTTGACAAAGGAGCTCCTAATCGAGGAAGCGAGCACTTTTCTTGTGGAGGGCAGCAACAGCAGCAACAGCGAGGACAGCCGTCTGGGAACGCCGTCGGCAGGGAGCTCCCTACTGCCGCTCGAACAGGAGGTGCTTGCGGCAGGAGCTGCAAAGCTAGCTGAGGCTGCAGAAGCTGCAAAGCTGGCTGAGGCTGCAGAAGCTGCAAAGCTAGCTGAGGCTGCAGAAGCTGCAAAGCTGGCTGAGGCTGCAGAAGCTGCAAAGCTGGCTGAGGCTGCAGAAGCTGCAAAGCTGGCTGAGGCTGCAGGAGCTGCAAAGCTGGCTGAGGCTGCAGAAGCTGCAAAGCTGGCTGAGGCTGCAGAAACTGCAAAGCTGGCTGAGGCTGCAGAAGCTGCAAAGCTGGCTGAGGCTGCAGAAGCTGCAAAGCTAGCTGAGGCTGCAGAAGCTGCAAAGCTGGCTGAGGCTGCAGAAGCTGCAAAGCTAGCTGAGGCTGCAGAAGCTGCAAAGCTAGCTGAGGCTGCAGAAGCTGCAAAGCTGGCTGAGGCTGCAGAAGCTGTGGCAGCTGCAAAAGAAGCAGTAGCGTGGGAACTCAGCGATGCAGCAGCGCAGGCAGAAGCCGCCGCTGCTGCTGCAGAGCATGCTGCTGTTGCAGCGCAAAGGGACTGTCTGTGGGCAGAAGATGCTCTGTCTCAGCGCGTGCATGCCTCTACCGTAGCAGGAGCTGCTGCAGCCGCAGCTGCTGCAGGAAGCACAGCAGCGCAGCATGCGGCAGCAGCGGCAAGTGCGCGGTCTGTGCTAGCCACTCGTGATGCAAGCGAAGCTCGCAGCGCAGCGGCAGCAGCGCAGGCAGCACTTGCCACGGCGGAAGAAGAGTTGCAACGGGCATCCGCCGCTGCATCCGCTGCTGTTATCACTGCGAGCAGAGGTGTCGCACAACAACGTCTTGCTGCCAAGGCAGCTGCAGCAGCGGAGATGGACGCTATAGCAGCAGAAGACGAAGCTGCAGCGGCGATGCAGGAGGCTGAGGTTTGCCTCTTCGCTGCAGAGGAAGCTGCCGCTCATGCAGCAAGGGCCGCTCTGGCAGAAGCAGAAGCGGTAGCTGCAAGCACCGCAGCAGCAGAAGCTGCTGCACGAATAACCACAAACGCGAGAAGAAGATCTTCACTCGATACGCCAGCCAGAGATTTGAAATCAGGAGCAGCAGCACTGCAGGAAGTCGTCGCTACAACAGCAGTGCAAGAAGTCGTTGCTACAACAGCTGCTGTGGCGGAGACGGCAGCAGCTACAGCAACAGCTACAGCAGCAGCAGCTAGAGCAGCAGCAGCTACAGCAGCAGATGAAGTGGATGCAGCGGCCGTTGCAGCTGTTGATGTTGCGTTAGCTGAGGCGGCGTGTGAAGACGCCCCCGCCTTCGAAGCAGCAGAATGTGAGACAGCGACAGCGGATGTCATCGCACCAACGTTGCAACCAGCACAAACTCCTGCGCTTGCAGCCGACAGCACAGCAGTGGCAGCAGAGGCTGCGGCGGAAGCAGATGCAGCAGCAGCAGCAGCAACAGCAGCAGCAACAGCAGCAGCAACACAGATGGCAAGACAAGTGGATGCAGCAGCCACCTCAGCGGAGACAGCCTCCAAAGGAGCTACAGCAGCGGTAGAGGCTGACGCTGCATTGGCGCATGCAGAAGGAACTGAAGCAAGGGCAGCTGCTCTTGCAGTCAAGACGAAATCAGCTGAAGCGGCAGTGGCAGTAGCAGCAGGAGCAGAAACAGTCGCAGCATCTGCAGAGATGATGGCAGCATCTGCAGAGATGATGGCAGCAGCAGCAGAAACATCAGGAGCAGAAACAGCCACAGCATCTGGAGAGAGGATAGCAGCAGCAGCAGAAACATCAGAAGGAGAAATAGCCGCAGCATCTGCAGAGATGATAGCAGCATCTGCAGAGATGATAGCAGTAGGAGCAGAAACAGCAGGAGCAGAAATAGCCGGAGCATCTGCAGAGATGATAGCAGCAGCAGCAGGAGCAGAAAGAGTTGCAGCATCTGCAGAGATGGTAGCAGCAGCGGCATATGATGATGATAATGATGTTAATGATGAAAGCGGAGAAGCACGATTGGCAGCAGCGGCAGAAATGACTGTGGCGTCCCCGATCTTGGAAGTATGTGCGGCTCGTGAGTTATCGCATGCATGCGATACGGTAGCCAGCGCGCTAGTGAATCATTCCATTGATGAGATTACAGCAGGGGATTTGCCTCGAATCTCAGCATCAGCAGCAGCAGCAGAAACGTCTGCTGCCCAGTCCGCAGCCGTTCCCTTAGCAGCGCATTTTGCAACAGCAGAGGCGACTGCAGAGGCTGTGGTGTGGCAGTCTGAGGCGGATACCATGCTTGGAGCTTATGATGTAGCTGCAAGGAAAGGAACAGGGGTGTCAGCAGGAGATTTAGCTGCAGCTTTTCGACCATCAGCAGCGTCGGCGATCTTCGAAGAGGGGGAGGCTGCGCCCTTGGCAACGGAAGCTTTCGCGAAAGCAGCTACGCCGAGTATAGCAGAAGGAGCGGCGCTGCAAGACAGCTACACGGCTGTCAACCCTGTTGATGAGCGACTTGCTGAGGGCTCTTCCGTCTCAGCAGCAGCGAAAGCAGCGGAAGTGGATATTCCTAGCGCCGGAAGAATATCCCCGTCCACGCGAAGCTCACGAGCGATAAATGATAGGCAAGACGAGGAGTGCATGCAGCAGCAGCGGCAGCTGCAGCTGCACACACCGACGCTTGAAGGCAGCGTGGAGCAGCGCGAGACGCAACAACCCCCGCAGGGGTGTGAGACGGAGGATCTGTTGGAGGGAGACGGCCTTGTTTCCGTGAATGGCGGAACGCAAAGCAGTCTCTCCCGCAGCAGCAGTATCCTTGAGCACCGCGACGACGGCAAAAGTGCTGGCAGCCTGCTGCGTGTCGATACACTCTCCACGCGCTGCACAACGACAAGCAGCAGCAGCAGCAGCAGCTGTGAAGGGGCAGACGCTTTTCCGCCCTTTCCAGCGTCCGCTGGTGCTGCAGATGGCAGTGTCGCCGTGGGTGCTTCGCGGCAGCAGCAGAGGCAGCACCAAGGCAGCCATCAGGAGCAGCAGCAGCAGCGTCTACTGAGCCTTTCTGGAGCAGCTGGCGGCTGCACAAGCGACTTGCTGCCTCGCATCCGCCTACTGCTTTTGCAGTCCGTAGCGCGTGACCGACGGAAACGGCAGCAGCAGATGCAGCAGCAGCAGATGCAGCAGCAGCAGATGCAGCAGCAGCAGCTGCTGCACCGACGCCCTCACCGCAGGCTCCCCCCGCAGCAGCAACACCAATGCGTGCATGCGGAGGATGCGCCGATGCCTCTGCGTATATTGCTGCAGACGTTCGCCAACGCGGCGGAGTCAATCGTGCGCATGCAGCGAGAGCAACAGCAGCAGATGCAGCAGGAGCTGCAGCAGGAGCTGCAGACTGGCCCTCCAAGACCAACTTGGCTAAGACTCCACTCGGATGCTCTTGCATGCGCAGTCGACCGTGTACATAAGACGTATGCGACGGCAGCAGCGGCAGCAGCTGCAGAGGCAGCAGGAGCCGCAGGCGAAGCACCTCCAGCAACTTCCCGAAAAGGAGATGCTTTGGCAGGTAAGCGAAAGGGGGAGTTGGATGCAGGGGCTTTTTTTCAAGTCGCAGTCTTAGCAGTCCGTGCTTCCTTGCTGCATTTGCGCATTCCTCCTTTGCGGTGTATGCGCAGTGGAGCCCATGCTGCCGTTTGAGGCGGCCTTGCAAATAGCGTCTGCCTTTTGGAGTGCCCTCAGCAACGCTGTGCAGATGTCGTCGTTGCAGCAGGAGCAGGAGCAGCAGCAACAGCAGCAGAGGCGGGAGTGTGCTGTGATTCACGAGGATAGCAGCGATGCTGGCATGGTAGGAGCTGCTGCCTTTGCGTCTGAGGCTCCAGCGCAGGAACGTGTACAGCTGCAGCAGTTCGGGGTAAATGCGCAGCACATGGAGGGGCAGCAAAAAACGCAAGAAAAACAGCCATCCCCGCCGAAGCAGCAGCGTGAGGGAGACCTTAGCTGCGGTGTACGGAAGTCGGCGCCGTGCGAATCAGCAGCAGCTGCCGCTCCATCGGTAATGGTGTTTCACTCCAAAACATTTGCGCTTCTCGTTGTAGAACAGAGACGGGAGCGTCGACAGCAGCCGCAGTCTCAGGAGAAAGGAGACGTTCCCCCGAGCGAAGGCGAGAAAAGGATGACTCTGCAAGAATGCTGGCTAACACGCTGCACGCAATCCAGACTTCGAGCAGCGCGGCGGCAGCAGCCGCCGCGGAAGCGATGCGGCCTCTATGCTGGCAGTAAAAAGGAGTTTTTTCGCAGCCGCAACAGCTTGCGCACAGGCAGCAGCTCATCGGCAGTCTTGTCTCGGGGCCAGTCGCTGTTGCAGCCGCTGATTTCTTCCGCTTCTTCTGCGAGACGTGTTTCTGCTACAGGGAGTGCTGCTTCTCCAGCGCCTTGCAAGGCACTGCCCCTGGGGGGAGCACTGACTGCGAGGCATATGCCTGCCAGCAGTAACTCCCGCTCTGTTCGTCGTTACTCTCTGCAGCGGCGTTCCTCAGCACCATCGGCAGCAGAAGCAGCTGCTGCTATTGCCCAGGTTGCTGCAGCAACGGCTGCAGCCGAAGAGGCGGCAGCGCTTGCTGAGGCTGAGAAGGCTGCTGCCGAGTTAGCGGCAGCAGCAGCCGCTGCCGCCGCTGCTGCTACAGCGGGGGAAGCAACTGCATTCTCTGCCCTTCGCGGTGCATGTGCTACCTCCTTCTCCTTAACGCTCAGCTCCGACAGCTCGGTCATGTCTCCCTCTTCCGTTGCCTCTGCGCAGAGTAATCTCCCTCCTCCAGCAGCCGCTGCGGCTCCTGCTGCCGGTGCGACAAGCGAAGACGCGTGCTGCCCCGCAGCAACAGCAGCAACAGCAGCAGCAGCAACAGCAGCAGCAGCAACAGCAGCACCAGCAACAGCAGCACCAGCTGCAGCAGCTGCAGCAACAGCAGCACCAGCTGCAGCAGCTGCTGCTGCTGCAGGGGTCTCCACGCGCCGTTTTCCGAAGCCGCAGACGCTTTGCTCCCCGTCACCCACGACAAGGGCAGCACCGCATGCAACAGGCATCGTCTCGGCTGCTGCAGCGCCACACGACCTCTGTGCAAAAACGACAAGAGCGGCAGATTACTCCCCCCCTGCATGCCCTTCTGCAAAACAGGAGGTGTTGCGTGCCCGTAGAACAGCGCGGCAGTCTCAGCAGAAGCACCAGCCTTTCCAGCCAAAGCTCGAACGCTCGCCATCGCGCATCTGCACATGCAGCAGGGGCGGCAAGCACGCCGCTGCTTCGGATGGTCTTTCTGAAACTCCGACTGCAAATCCCACCATTTCGGAGACAGGGCATGGCGCTGCTGTGCTGCAGAAGAGGCGTTATCCAGCGGCATCACCAGCAGCAGCATCACCAGCAGCAGCGCTCTGCATCCGAGGGTCAAGGCAGCAGGAGCCGTCGCAAGCTTCGACATGCCGCTCTGGGTGTAATTGTGCAGTGCAGAGGCCTGTAGCAGCCACGAAGGGGGAGCTGCCCAGCTTGAGCAAGAGAAGCGGCAGCTGCAGCCTGCAGAGCAACAGCGGTGCCAGACATTCAAGGTGCTGCTGTTGTCGTCAGCCTGTGCCAGCGGGTTCAGCGCCGCACGCAAGCATGCAGCAGGGTGTCTCTAAAGCTGCGATGAGAACATATCTCGATGCAAATGCTGTATGGGCGCAAACTCACTCACTAGACAAGCCGTGTCTCGCTCCTTCCTCTGGAGGAGGCCAGGCGCGTGCCTGCTGCTCAGCAAAGCAACAGCAGCTTCAGCTGCAAGAAGGGCAACTTTCGAAGCCGCAACGCTACCCCCCTCAGCAAGCGTTCTTCTCTGTGCAGCAACACGAGCAGCAGTGGTGCAGCTGGCAGCAGCAGCAGCCGCTCCAGCGGCACAAGGTGCATCGTCCGCAACAGCAGAATCCCCTTCGTTCCCACCAGTATTTTGCCGCAACAACAACGGCTCCTGCGCCGACTTTGGAGTTTGCCTCACCACTGCCAACGGGAGCTGCTAATCCTGCAGACACCCCTTGCCACCTAATCGGTCTTCAGAGATCGATGACGAACTCAGTCGTAAAGCAACAGCCGACCGTTCTGGCACTGGCAGAAGCCGCACCCCCAGCAGACTGCCCTTCTGCGCCGTTGCATGCGCTGCAGCACGACGGCTACCCCAGCTGTGTAAAGGGCACTCCTCTGCAGCTACTCATGCAGCAGCAAGAGCAGCACCAGCAGCAGCAGCATGACCACCATCACCCAATGACTGCAATCGCCGCACTCCCTCCACGCCTGCCCGTTCCCCGCACCCTTGACGAAGCTCGACTCCCGTGCTCGTGGGTGGCACCGAGTGGCGTCTTAGCAGCTTCGGAAGCAACAGCCGCTGCCGCAGCAGCGGCTGTTGCCGCAATGCCTGGTCGCTCACTACACAGCGTAGAACCCATCGCAGCAGCGGCAGCCGCTGACGGTTTCTCTAGTCGCTTCCTCGCCGACACCCCCAGCAGCGTGTCAACATCCCCCCCAGCTGCCCTCTTCTTCTTTGCATGCGCGGACTCGCAGTTGCTGCGGGCTGCTGCCGAGCCAGGAGGGTTGCAGCAAGCAGCCTTACAAGCAGCTGCCCTAATGCCTTCTCCGCCATCGCAGCAGCTGCTCGTAACAGCGGTCATCTTAGGCGGCACTATTCCTGCGGTGAGGCTCGCTGCAGAAATAGTCTGCACGACGCCCCACCTTTCTGCTTCTTGTTTTGCAACTTTTGCGCAACGGTCCTTTCAGATGCGGTTTCAACAAAGAAAGCTTGCCGCAAAAGAAACCTGTGGATGTGCTGCTCTCTGTCTGATATGCAGGCGGAGGCAGCCATGGGCCCACCAGCACCGACAACGCCACACTCTGCAACGACAACAACCTCTTCCTCCGCCTCACGTTTCGCTGCAGCACCTTCTCCCGTTTTCTCGCAGCACGGGCACCAACACCAGCAGCAACTCTCCGCAGCTCTCCTGTGTGCTGTTTCTCCAGGACCTTGCCGGGTGGAAGCTAACTTGCTGCTGCAGGTGTGCTGCTCTTCCTCGCTGCCGTTCGTGCCTGCCCTGCAGCGACTCCGTGCGTCTGCTGGTACTTCGTGGCTTCTGCTCCTCGCAGTCACGGATCGCTCTGCCTGCCTGCAGGGCGGTATTAGACTGCGGGGGTTCGTGGGCTGGAGGTGCTGTCATAATTCGGGTAGTGTCTCTCTGCCGCGGGTGTGCACGATGCTGCTTCCAGGAAGTTCAGCCTCGCATGCTAATCTGCGGGCGACCAGCTGCAGAAGACAGCGGAGCGGCAACTGCCGAAACAGCAGTGGCGAAGGATCGACCTAAGCTAGTGACTCCCCTAATGCTCCTGCCCGCTTCTTTTTTCGGCGGCTGCGATTCGGTGCTGCTGCAGCGGCAGGATCTCATAGCTGTGGCCGCGTAAGTTGCAGCTCGCTGAGGCTGAGAGTTTCCGAGCTTTTTCATTGTTGTTCGTCTGCGATAAGCCTCTTGCCGTTTCCACAGCAGCCTTCTTTGCAGCGGCTCGCTGCAGCGCCGGCATGTAGTGTGTTGGCTATGGTGGTGTGTGCAGGACGGAGAGGGTCCTGCCCCTCTTTAGACTGACTTACAGTTAGTGCTGTGGGCGACGCGTGAGTTGGACGGAGCGTCTTCAGCCGCAGCGACATTTTTCTGAAGCACTCGTGACCGTTGCTAGTGTGTGCTCGCAGCAGCAGCGGCAGCAGGTGCTGCCGCGCATGTGTGTTTCTCTCAAGTCGTGCAGAGAAGTTAGCGGCCGTTCGCTGCAAAAATAGGAAAGACGCCACGAGTGCCCTCCATGAGTGGCTTGCAACATTTATTGCTGCTGTTTGGGCAGTGCTGTTGTCTGATCGCCCCCATTTTGTGTTGCCCTTTGCATTTTGACATCTGCTCGGGGTGGGTCGGGGCGGTAGTCGCACCAGAAATAACCGCATGAAGGGTTGCGATTTGTTACGACGCACAGGACTCTATTTAAAATATAGCCTCACGTATTTAGGGTGTACAGAGAACACTTTCTTCCTTAGCTTTGCGTCTTCGATCCTTCCCCCAGAATCCAGCTGCCGGTGCCGCGACAGCATTGGTTCTTTGGGCAGAAAGCGAAAAAGCGGAAGGAGTAGTCAGAAATAACTAGACGTAGAGCGAGGCTAATTGATCGATGGACACAGAAGATGAGGCAGATTTCAATCCGTGCAATGCTTCTTGACTACGAAAGCCTTTGCAGTGGATCGGCTTTTTTGTCGTACTATTCCCCTGTTGCTCACGCCCCTCCCGATTCTTGGAAAGCTGCACTAAGCGAGGATTTCTCTAGGAAGGGACTTATAAGAACACCGAATCATCTTGAAGCCGTCAGCATATGTGCGACGCTGCCCATGGGTGCGTATCCCTAATAGACTGCGCGTTTTGAGCCTGGATAGTTGCGAGGAGCAGGGGGAGCGCTTCAGCTTGGAAGCAATAGCCCGCTGAAGCTGTGTTCGGGGCACGAAAGAAGCAGAGCTGGGCAGAAAGGCAGATGATAGAGTCGCAATGCTCAGGCGGAACAATCCTTAGGAGGGGCAACCTTATTTTGAGAAAGCCCATAGTGTGGGAGTGTGTCGAACGGTGCTTTGGACACCCGCGTCGCATTGTTTGTTCAAGGAAGCTGGGGCACTTCCAGGGTAATTTTATAGGCCTTAGAAGCAAACCCCGACTGCTGAACCTCGCATTGGGTGCCGTTAAAAGCACATTTCCTTTACGCCCCATTGCTGCCCGCATTAGTGGGCTGACCGTGAGAGACGCTTACGGAAGACCGCAGCAAGAAGGGAGCCTTTTAAACCACAAGCTACACGCATTTGATGTGTCTACAGCGTTTACAACCTCTTAATTCGATTTGTTGATGGCACAGTTCACCCCATTCGTAGGTAAGCGCAGGTCGCTTGGAAAGCATACTGCCTTTCGCCATCATCCCTACGCCGAAGTCCACTAACACGTGCGCGGGCTTTAGGTTGTTTGAAGGCTTTGCACAGCTACAGCAAAGATTCAACGCTGCATTAGTGGCGGCTAAGGGTGCGTCTATAATGGGCGAAACAGCTGCTGTCTAGAGGAAAGGTTCTGTGTCGTTCCTGAAGAGCGCCGTAGGGTGCCCCTGCCCTGTTTGGTGATCCACGCCATGAAGGTACGAAGAGCAGTTGGTGTGCATCAAGTGGCGCACGCCCTAGGTAGTCCGAGCATTTATGAAGGGGTTTTGGGGAGCTTAGGACGCAGGCAACAGCAACACATTTGTCGATTGTGGGTAGCACTGCTAAACAAAAAGAACAACATACAGGTCGAATGTGCCGTTCCTTCTTACTTGAGCTCAGACCAAATGTAAAGTACCCTAGCGATAGCTGGATGAGCAAAGCAAAAACAAACATCAGCGCTTCGCTTAGAGTCTCACGGGGAGACGCTTCCTAGTTTCCTGCATAGGGGCTTGGGGTTTCAAATAAGGTCGTAGCTTTCCCGATGAGCTCCTCCCCACTCTCTCCCTTAGCCTACAGGGCTGCGGCATCAGGGGGAAGTTAACACTACGGCACGTGCTGCTGCACCAGGTACACATTCTGAATATTCGCACCAGGCTACACAGAGCAACAAGCGCAGGGGCGCACATGGCTGACCCTCAGTCAACGGCAAATAGTGTGGGCGAACATCCAAACGAAATCTTCATCCCTAAACTGTAGCTAGTGTAGTAGGAAGTGCCTAGTTGTACATCTTTGCATGCCATAGCCACAGTAGCAGCCTACTTCAATACCGCAGCGGCAGCAGCAAGCAAGGGGAAAACACATCTTAGCCCTGTTGCGCCGCTTTCCTCCACTGCAAGCAGAGTAAGCGTTGCGTACTTTATTGCTTTCATGTATCGTTGCTTTTGAACTGCCTTTCCTAGGGTCTGAACACTTAAGGTGGAAAGCATGTACCTGCGGTAATTCTGTTCTTGCACGTGGCGAGTGGCACAAGAGCTACTTTTGGCGGTTGTCACAGCAGCGTGTATCTTATGTTAAAGGATATGGTGCTTAGTTATCTTGTGAGGAGCAGACGTGCCAGTTGTTAGCTAGGATTAACAGACAGCCCGCAGGTCCGGTCACACCACCAGTTGGGCGCTGCCGCCTTAGGGGTTAGGGCAAGTACATATTGCAGTTTTAGGAGCAGAATATGGTCCTTAAGGACGCAAAAAGTTAGTTATTGGATTAATGACAACAGGCATTGAGGACCTAAGGGGGGCTAGGCCAAGAACAAGAAAACCCCTGCTGGTCCTCACCGCTGACTCGCCGCCGTGGTTGGTGGGGTTGATCGGCGATGCACAGTGGAGAGCCTCTAAGGTAAAATCGATCGACTCTCTCATTTTTCTTATTGAATTAGCTACTGTAAGCGAATCAATGAAGGTTAACTCAATAAAAGTACACGGTATTTCACAACGAAGGCCTCCGCCAAAAGCCTAGCTGGCCGTTGGAGCCCAACCACGGTGAAGCCAGTCGTGCCGCATAGAGCTGCTCTATTTTCTCCAAGGGCATGCGTGATAGAATCACAAAATTACTCTCAGTCGTATCAAAACAAGCTTTCGTTCCTTCTCACAGCGCGCAGCCTTGTCGATTTCCGTCAACGCGCCCTCTGCATCGAAGCCAACGCACCCGCATTTGTGTCCTCGCCCGTAACCACCTTTCTCCGGTAAGCCCTGCATCTTTCCTCTTTCTGAAAAGCACGAGGGAGTTAGAGTGGGGGCCGACGTAGCGGGGCACTGGGGTCTCGAGGCTCCAGAGGAGCACAGCAACTGTCGGATCTGCTACGCAAGACATCCCTACAGTGCCGAATCGCCGAGCTCTAGGCCCCAAAGTTAGAAATTGTACACTGATCCAATGCAAAAGGGGCTTTTAGCCAGTGACTGCGCTGAAACAGGCGTCCCTTTTGCTCTGCTACCTCGCATCTCTGCCTTTGTGTTGCACACAGAGCGTCGGCGGCTCACCTTGCCACACAGCAAACGGCTCCGCACCATGAGCATCTAGCAGCGATGGGGTATGCTGGATTCTACGTGGAGACCCCGCGCATGCGGCGCCTGCCTGGCGGTCACTACCAGCGCTTGGCAGAGGGCAACCAGTTACCTCTTTATGAGCTGCTCTGTTGCAGCTGCTGCCAACCGGCGCGAGAATATGAGTTGGTTCAAGAAACCCCAAGAGCCGCAGTGCTGCACCGCCCTTTTGTCAAGGGTAGGAGCACGAGGGAAGTCGTAAAGCAGAAGAGCCGCAAGGCCAAGGGAGACAGTTTCCCAGGGGAGCCAGAGGAGCAGCCGCTGCAGCGGACACTGAGCTGGGCAGACACCCGAGGCAGCAGTGCAATCAGCATGGACGCACCTACAGAAGCGGGTGGGAGCCATGGGAGCCGAAGAGGCCATCAACACAGCAGAAGCAGCAGTAGTGTTTTCGACACCCCTGCCCAGTCGCCCCCTCACCCCAGCCCTTCAGTAACGCCTGTGGAAGCGACCCCAAGAATGGGGCAAATAATCCGGCAGAGCGAGCCTCAAACAGTGCCTCAAATACAGCCGTTGGGGAGTAGGCGGCAGGCTGCGAAATTGGAGCCGCAAGGGGCAGGGAGGGAAGAGGACAACAGCACCATGCCACAACCAGACGTAGGCGCCACCAGTACTGAAGGAGAGAGACACAGTACCTTATTGGAACCCCCTCTTGGGAGAGGAAGCAGCAGGATGGTAGATGCACTCGAGAGAGGAAGCAGCAGGGCGGTAGGTGCACCCGAGAGAGGAACCAGCAGGATATCTGAAAATGGGAAGCCAGCAAGAAGGAGCAGTAGCATGCAAACGCTTGATAGGGAGAGTAGCGGCTCTAAAAGCAGGGGATCTGAGGGAGGCGACTCACAAGCGTCCATTGAAAAGCAACCTGATGGACTTGCAAAGCAGCAGTCAGAGATGCAGCCGGCGGAAAGTGCGACTCCAGACGTTCCTGTGGCTAAAAAGATTAGGGTGGATGTGTCGAGCATCACGTAAGCCAGAGAGCCTAATGGCTGCGCTTGTAGGAGCACTAGGGTAGAAGATTCTAGTCATTACGGTGACTCTAGCAATTTCGAGCTGAAGTTCAACGACTTAGGCTTCATGAAGGTACGAAACAACGTGTGAGTGTGCACCTCAGAGGGCAGCTTAATATACCCGGTGAACGGCCGGAGATCTTTCTCCTATGCGGATACATAAGCGACAGTCTCATCGACGTAAGTGCGCCAAGAAGAAAGCGACCAAGATTTTGTGTTCAGTTGTTTATCCCGTTTGAGCGTTGCGTTAAAGCTGTGCGAGTGTCTCTATGTCACAGCTGCTGAACCACACACGCCATCGTTCGCCACCTATGGCCCTCTCCCCGTCGGCGAAAGCCGGTGAATACAGCGTGGATATCCCAGTGGCGCACTCGGTAAGGCTTCTTGTCTTTCTTCCCATTCGTCGTGAGCTATCCCTTGCTATTTTCCTGATGCATGGAGCACGGGACTGCGACGACTCGCGTATACAGCTGGTTCTTCAAGAGTTTGTCTCCTTGAGCCAGGGTTCTCTGTATATGTCCACCCCTGGCTGCTGTGCAGCTTTGCTGCTGCGGATTGACATCTAAAGCCTCGCTTAATGGTGTATTTTTTCTGTTTCTCTTTCATGCAGTTTATCATCCCGCTCAAGGAGGAGGCCGTCGGCGTGCGCGTAACGCTGGTATTGGCCCAGGAATTGGAGGAAACAGTCAAGGGGAGAAGGAAGATGTCATGGAGGCTCAACGATATCGGCTCAGTCACGATTTCCGCAACAGAGTTGCGCCAGCCGAAGGTGAGATGGGCAAAAACAAGCAAGCCTTCATGCAAATAAAGAAACACACGTATCTGCTTCGAGCGAAGGATCCACCTCGCGGTTTGTCAGCGTTTTTGCTTCCGGCTGCCTTTCAGGCTGTGGCGGCCCTCCCACGTTCAGGTGTACTGACTGCTTGTGGCTTGATGTGGTCCGCCTGCCCTCTGCGCTTATTGGCGAAGGAGCCCCGCTACAGGGCGTGTACTGGATCTCCCTCTACCAAATGTGTTTCCTTTGTCTGTTTTTTCTCAGTCCCTGGACTGGGCTGTATACCCCGTCACACTGGTTGCAAACTTTGCGCAATCCTGTACGTTGCAACAAACCGTTAAGGCCTGAAGCCCCAACCCTAGCCCATCTCGGCCGTTCCCCACTGCTAGCAGAGCTTGTACAGCCTTCATTGTTCTTTTTTTCAGTGCTGTAAAGGCGATCACAACTCTAGGCTAGCTTTTGTCCGCCTTCCCAATCTCCCTCCCGCCGCGGGGCAGTCGTATGAGTCCCACTGGCCATTGTTCAGAATACAATTGGTTAGGTCATACAAACAGCGCCTGAGGATATCGATGATGTATATAGAGGGTTCTGATAGGCATATGTGCGTTTGCTGTGTCACATGCCACTGTGGCCGGGTCTGCAGTTCTCTGCTGCGAACCCCCAAGAGCTAATTCTTTACCGTTTTGCGAGCTGAATTTTTCGCCTTCTCTCCCTTCTGGGTGCCTCTTCCTTTGTTTCAGGCAGTGCCTCAATGAAGTGCAAGTTTTCGTCCTTCCTCGGCAATGAAGGACCCTCGTTACCCGACGACTTAATTGAGCCGTGAGACTTGTTAATGCCTTGCGAGTCTGTGCGGCGTGGCGTGCATGCAGTGTAGGCAGTTGAAGCCGCTTGCGATGTCTGATTGACATTGGTTTTATGATTTTAAAAGGTTATTCCTTCATATTTCCGATGCTTCTTGAAGCTTCCTCTCTCCTTGTCGAGGCTTAAGTGTTGCTCTTCTCCAGCCACGCCCTAGGGTATTCATGTTCAGAAGCAGAGTGGTTTTACAAAGGCTTCGCCCGCTTTCTAGCTGTTTACTGTGGAGCTGTGCTATCTTCCATTTTGTCCTGCAGCTACAAGCCTCCCCGAAGTATCAGTAAAATCCGCAATTTGCGGGACGAGGCGCAGCATGAAGCGGCAGCTCCTATGGTTGAATACAGGAAGGCGCGGCTGGGCATGAGCCCCGAAAGCAGCAGCATAAGCAGCTCGGAGTTTTTCTATGATATGCAACACTCTTACAGCAGCGACCTTTGCAGTATTGCACCCTCCACTCTGCCATCTCTCCAGATAAACGGTAGCCCTGTGCCTAAGGAGCCCAGGAGCTTCCTGAAGCTCAACCTCGCAGAAATGCGTCCCCTCTACAGCAAACCCTCCAGCAATTACCGCTTGGAAGATGCACAAGACAAAACAGGTGCTGCTGCAGTGTATGCATCAGAAGATGGACATGTGGTAGATTGCAGGGGGCTCCTAAAAAAGACTTTGTCCCTTGACTGCTCGGTGACACCCTCAGGGAAGCTCGTGCACAAGTGGCAGTTGCAGCACCGTCAGGCATCTCTAATTCTAAAGCAACTCTTACAGCATGACAGTGAGAAGCAGCAGCAGCTGCAAGTGACCACTGGGGCTGGAAATGAGAGGAGTTCTTTGGACCGCACCGCGAGGTATTCCAACAAACAGGCTTCGCCTTTGCCGCCTATACCGAAAAGAAATGACACAGCATATGGGGGCTTCAGAAGAAACACAACAGCGCCCGATAGAGATGATGGTGCAAGCAGAATAAAATCCAAGCGCGTGGTATTCATTGCCCCTAGCTGCAATGCGTCTCCCCCTTGGAGTGGTGTTTGTAGCACCACAAGCAACAGCAGCAACAACAGCCCACGAAGCGTTGCGGCCACACCTCGCAGCAGGAAATCGCTGATATACACTTACCAAGAGGCGGACTCACACAAAACATGCATTAGCGGCTACGATGTGGGGGAAATTACCGCCAAAGGCAACAGCGCATTGCCGAAAGCCATCAGCCCCCCTCTAAAGAAAGCACCACCACAAATGATGCCGCGGATCAGCGAGCAACAACAACAGCCGCAGGAACCTCCACAGAACTCCATAACCGGAGACGGAAGTGTCCAGCACCTATCTGCAGTCATCAGTGATCTCATTCAAGAAGTGAATACCAATACCGCGAGACTGCAGCTGCGGATGCAGCAAGAGGGGCAATGCCTACGGTACCAGCGGAAGCAGAAGCTGCAGCTACAAAGGGATCTACCGGCCGTTCCCAAAGCAAATAAGAGCTGAACACGAAGACCAGCAGCTCTTCCTAAGGACTAGCCACTCGTCTGGCTCACCGTCCGCGATTGTGCGTGTATGCAGAGTGACACCGCAATACGTTCTTCTTCAGGTTTTACAGCATTTTCTGATCGCTTTAATTCCCCATTCACCTGGCCACTCTCCGTGCAAAACGAAATAAAATGCATATTTTCCCTGACTGCACCGTTACCGGACGCCCCGCCTCGTTGGACTGTCTCATAGACAGTGACCCGCCGCCTTCCGGCTCTGCAGTGAGGAGGCTCCTTCACTTTTTTGTATAGGTGTGTGTATCCACGTCGTTCGCAGTTGAAAAGGTTCACGCTTAGGTATTACACAGAGTTTCATGTTTCTTGTTGATTTGGGCATTTTCCCTAGCGTCACGATCAACCCGAAAAATAGCAGCGCCAGTGGCACCAGCCGCAGCAGTCTTCGTGTCTTGGCAAGTCGATTGTAGTGGTTGAGAGGCCGGCAGGGGTTTTGTTTTCCTGCACCCCTCGCCCGCCTGACCTGCCTCCACACCAGCAGATATGGACGAACGTGGAAAACACGGCTGGTCTGCCCTTTTTCGGCTTTGTAACAGGGAAACTGCAAGCACTCATGTTCAAGTTGTTAGCCTCACGTTTCCACCCCCTTTTCTTATCCTGGTGAATGATAAGAGCAATAATCTACCTAAGTTAGGGGAAAGTATTACCTAAGCATATATCAAAGCAAGGCGGAAACCTGATATGGAAAAAATACAATCTTGCAATACATAAGCAGGGCTGCTTTGCCCTGCCCTCGTGCTAGTGGCAGAGTGGGCCCGCAGGTGCGTAGGGCCTGTATGAGGACAGAAAGATGAAAGATAAGGCAGCCACAATAAAGAATCCGGCGGCGTGTGGACGGCCAAGCTCCAAGCAAATACTTTCTACTACAGTAGTTATTATACAAACATTCTGGAGTTTGGATTGGACAGTAAAACAAAGCTGGTTGATGCGGCAGAGGCCGGCGCGCAAGCAGATGTAAACCCAGTAGCTCCACAGGTGTTAGAAAGCCATGCTTTCGCAACTGGTAAAACTGCGATGACGTTCTGCAGACCAGGAAGTATGAAGTCTGATTGGATGTACAAGTATTCAAAGATTCAATCGGCTGGTTGGACATGTGCCTCGCTTTGTACCTCAATATGAAGATAATCGAGTGCTCCTGAAGGCATTCTTATTGAAGGCTGATGTACTTCAATTGTGCCTCTGTTCGTCTATTCTGAAGTCGCCAGCTGCAGAAATTAGTGGAGTTCAGGCACTCGCACAACCCCTGACTCATCGGCTTATGCCGGAATCCGGCTAACAGCAGGGAGAATTGAGGAAGTAAATACGAAAATATATCAATAGATCGGTGCAGAGGAAAGTCCAAAACTTTGGTGTGCAAAAACCACAACGTAAACGGACGGCTGCTTTTTTTGATTTAGCTCAAGTCTACTAAGTGTCTAATGCGCGATGTTCTCAGTCTGGGCAGCGGGACAAAGATCAAACTACTCATCGCTAGGGCTTGCGCAAATGATGAGCGCCTTAGAAGTTTAGGAGCGAATGCGCACAAATACTCCGTATTAAGCAGAGGAAGAAGAGATAAAGCAGGTTTAGAACATGTGAACTATCGAGACTGTGCGAACCGGTGGTAGTCTGCGATCTAAGTTGAACGAGCTAAAGCGTCAATGAGGGACTAGTTTTAAAGTACTTTCAGACAACTCCCAACTACGTGCATGTTTCTACTGTAGAAAACTACATTGTATGATCCGGAACTGCGAGCGCATACAAATAGACCCAGAACTTGAAGAAGGGGACTGAATTCAGCGGAAGCAGCTTTCCTGTCGAGCGAAGAAGTCACGTCAGGGAAAAGGAAGCATCCACCCAGGCAACAGCGGTGAAGAGAGCTGCAGAATATAGATCCGTGGCTGAGGACCTACCACATATCGATTCTGCGTCGATATGAGTCCATTTTAATGATCGAGAAATGCTGGCGTTATTTGACAGGGGTGTACCGGCTATCTGAGAAGACAGCGCAAATGTGTAATATGCGTTTTTACTTGTTAGTCAGTCCATACGACTCAGCTTTGTTGACGGGCGGCAAACAGCAACGAGTGGCTAGGAAGCAGCACTTACGTGCAACTTGTAGGCAAAAGTTTCTCTTCTCAGCGCCGCCCATGAATTTAAAACTGGGTTCGTAGAGTGACACGTAATTTTATGTTTGCGATGGGCAGTCCAATGAAAGGCAAGCATGCGATCACGGCCGCGTGCTGGAAAGATTTCTGTCGGGAAGCGCTAGAAAGACACATCTCCTGGTCTACTCAACAATGGTTGTGTGGGTATGGTCCGCCAGTTAGGGTCAGTACCTCAGAAGGGTAAGGTAGATTGTTTATGCAGGCGGCTCAGCAGAGCGTTAAGAGAAGAGGGGTGTGAGGAGGCATTCTCTTAGTGGCTCTACAGCTGGTTCTTTGCTATGGAACTCAACTGAAATTTTGGTCAAAGAATAGCAACAGTTAGCAAAAAAGAGTTGCTGATCTGTCAAATACGAATAAGCTGCCAGCAGGCGGGCCCTTTCTGGTCGTCCAGGGCACTAGTCTGAGCTAATCCCGGACACAGTCTCAAGCTATATTCTGCGGCGTCAGGAGCCTTCACAGCACAAAGCGAAGTCTGAGCAGCAGGCGGGGTATTGAATGAAAATGGCAACTTGCCAAACTCGACTAGGGCTTTAGGGCATAATTAGCTGTTGGAACCAAAAAGGGACGGAAGATAGGCCATGTGGGCTAATGTTGAGCCCTTGACCACACCTTCTGTGAAGCAGAAGAATGAGATGCCTCATAACAGCGAACTGCCTAACATATCACACGGATCAACAATCTACTCGATATTTGATTTCACAGACGCCCTCATGCACATGTAAGCGCACCCTCATGAAACGCACGAAATCAAGTTCCACATTCGCACTCGCACACCCGAGTATATCTTTGTGCCGTTTAGAGTTGTTATAGCCCCAGCTAAGCTGCAATGACAAGTTTATCGCCTTTTATTTGAGCGTATCAAGTAAAAGTGTATGGCCGTGTACATGGACAACGTCGTAACATCTAGCCAGAGCACTCAGCACCTACAGCGCCAATTGCGTGCACCACGGCTGTAGCCATGTGTGCTACAACACATGCACGTGCTCGTTTTTATGAGAACAACATAGTGCCTGGTATACAATATTTCGGCTGCAGATATTGGACCGATTCTGCCAAAAACTTTAAGCAAGCATGGCGTGGCCTGCACTGATGTCCACTCGGATGCACTATGCGCAGGTCTGACATGCGCATCGTATTACCCGAATTTGATTTTTGGGATCGCTCGTATCTTTGCTACCTTGACTGATATGCTTCAACAGACCCAGTCCGTGACCTGGCGAGCGGAGGCTGATGCTGTAGCAAAGGCGTCCACCGGACATTTTTCAACTCCCCCTGTACTTGCGTTGCGCTAGCAGGAGAGGCATATATTCTGCACAGCCAAAGCCAGAGACAATCGCTTTTCTCCTCTAACATGCTACTGGTTCTGCAAAATGCCATGCAAATGCTTGCTATTTTCATCGCTTCTCTGAAGCTGAGCAGCGCTATCTACCGCCGGAAAAAGATATTTCTTGTGGTGATAGAGAACGCACAAGTGGCGGAACTATTCATAGGGGTGTCATATTTGTGTCCAAACTGACCATCAGCCCTAAACGAACCTCACCTATAGTATTCAAGAATTTGGTAACGCTAGGACCCTTCATTGGATTAGGCACACCTTGCTAACCAAACAAATAATATAAGATTTGACTAGGTTTCACTGAGGGATTCGCTGACGCGCTCTCGAGACGCCCCAGCAGTTCAACATTGTGCAGCGCAATCACTGTTGCCTGCACTAGTTCAAGGACGTTCTTCACATTCCATGCTTCAGGTGCTTTTAACACCCATGCATCAATTCTTATCCCCGCAGTCCGAAATGGCAAAAGAGTGGCCTTGAGAAAATGATTTCAAAGGAATATGCACTGTGAAGCTCAAATCTTCAGCATCTGAAGCGGCGCCATTCCCCCAAATTTGGCCTTTTGCAGGGCCATATGGTTGTTGAAAAACTTTGTATCGACATGATCGTCGAGTATAACGCCACAGGGCACAGACCAGGATATCATTTACGATTCCGTCCACAGACTTAGCAAATGACCTGATTTTATTTCTTGCTCAGGCTCTGTCACGGCTCAGCACGCGCGATTACGCTCGAACACCGTTTAGAAGCTCCACAGACTCTCCAGGACTAGCATTTGCATTACGGATAGGAATATAAAGTTTGTCAGTCCATTATGGCGCGCCTTCTTGAGCCTCCTACACGTTGACCATAATGTGAGCACTACATGTCACCCTGAAGCATATCGAGAGACGGAGTGCACTAAGGCCACACTTCCAGTTACAACTCTATGCTCAAAAATCCAATTGCTTGGCGGTATCATATGCACGGTGTTATATATATTGTAATGAGATAGCACAGTCGCCTACTCGTTACCCTCCTGCATTCCTGGTCTACGCAGAGGAACCTCTCGGGTCCAAGGTTAGATCTAGGGGTTTGGTGACCGCAGTCACCTTTATCTGCGGATGAACTCAGATGACAGCTGGCTAGTGCACGCTAATATATGTGGAATACCCACGTCAGAGTAGCATACAACTGTGTTCAGCGGCTTTTTCTTCTACACCCTGGAGACTTGGTCCCCATGGACGTGCAGGCTTTTCGAGGTGCATAAGACGGGAATCGTACAAAAAGGGCTGCGATCAGGTGGCAAGGACGCTTTGCGATTTTCTCATGAATTAGTGCACTTCTCATAGTCTGTTGGATTTCCTAGTAATTGGAGGCACCACAGATCTCTTATTATTGGCTACCTACAAATGTTTTAAAGCCCCCCCGGATTCTTCGTGGGCTTTGCCGCGCAAGCGTGTGTATTAATGTAGAGGCGAGGGATCCCTAGGGACCTCTGGTCAGTGCTGAATCCTGGGACTAACGAGCGTCGAGGACACACAAGAAGGGAGCTTTCAGTGAAATGAATGCGGGAACGCCAATCTCAGTGGCGGTCGGAGGAGCAGCTGTGGCCTATGTTGCTACGGAGAATGTTTTTCAAACAATGCTAGTGGCCCTTTGCGTTTCTTTGTAAATGTCCACCCTCTGCTTGATATTACTCCAACCTTGTGCAATTGCGCTTTAGTAGTCCCCTTTTGTTAAGGTTAGTTTGTTTTGTTTCCTGCATTCTGACTTATCCGTAGACACTCTCTGGTATGTTGTCTCGATATTTTTCTCATAGCTCTTAGCATGCTTACAAATCGACCATGCTGCACACACTGGCTGTGTTGGCATGCAGACACTAATTTGTAATGCAAGGAATAACTGCTGAACTAGCATGTACTATGATTTCCCTTTACGGACGCCTTCTTGACGTATGTTGGCTCGCAGCGGGATGCTCACATATTTCAGCGCTCCAACGACGACGCGCCATCGCGTTGCCGCATTCGTGTTGGCTGTGTCTCTTATTTGTTTTTGGCAAGTGCAAGTGCCTTTCTTTTAGTCAACGATGCACACATCACACTTGCTTTTCTCATTTCAAGTGTTTTTCGCGTTTCGGCCTGCCTGTGGAGTGGAAGCTAGGACGAAAATTGTTTCGGTGCCCTGCAAATATTTGATTTCAACGAACAGGTACGGAAGGCGATGGCATATCTCTTGAAATGAGGAGGTATGAGAAGCGGGGCGGGGAGGGACGGAGGGGAGACAATGTAGCGTAGGCAGCTACAAGGCACTTTCAACTACACTAGTTATATTCATAGAAGAGTAAAGAATTGACGAATCGTTTTGTATGCTCATGTATCTCAATTATTGCAGAGTAGTGTTATCTCTTTAAGAAGACGCAATGTGTGTGTGTGAGCTAACAGCCATAGCTGTGAAGGCTCAAAGTGCTAAGAGGGTGAAACTGCGTTCACGCTTGCCATTCCTCCTCCCTTATTTCCTGACAATATTCTAATGAGCCTGGAGGATGGTGCCCCATTATGAAGACATTAGATACAGTATCACACTAACTTTAGAGAACGTTCTTCTTTGGTCTGCAGGTGAGCTCCTCCGCCCTTGCGGAGACCCTAAATGGAGCAGTATAGCAGCAGGCCCTTATAACAGCGCTGCCTCTTCTGCACTGCTTGGCATGCTCCTTTACACCACAGCACAGCACGAGGAGCAACTGTAGCATTACCAGATGCTCCGCACCTGAGGAACCATATGCGGTAGCGCGCGTGTGGCGCGATGAAACCGTTTCATTCAGACCAACGGTGGCACTAAAAGCACACTACATACTACTACAAGCATCAGCTGTATTATTGACGCCAGCAGGAGTTACAGCTTTGGCATCAATGGTAGGACTAGCAGTATAAGCGCTTAAGGCAGGGCTCGCAGCACGTGCATCAACAGCAGCATTAGAAGCCGTACACCAGGCAAAAACCCACTCTCACCAGTCTGGACAGGCAATGGGATGGATTATAAATTCAGATCAAGGAAGTCACTGTATCGGTTTGCCGAGTACAGCCTCTACCAACTCCTGGGTTTTCCGGACCCTTGGCGGCGGCCTATGTGTGCCTCAAGCCGGGGGAATGCTGAAGCTAACGCGCTCCGCTTGAGGTATTTTATCCATAATTAATATTGGCAAAAGCCTAGATACACCGCATTCTGCTGCTGCATGCCAGAGGTCCTTGACCTTGCCCATTTTGCATAGAGAGCGGGGTCCGCAGCCCCGAAGGCCGGAGCGTTGCTCCTGTACAGAAGCGAGGGGAAAGTTTCCGCCGGATTTGTGATTTCGAATTATGATGCTGGCTGAAAGTTCGGAGCAGCAGCAGCAACAACAAGAGACGTGCTTGCGGTGAGCCAGCAAAGTGCCGCCTTACGGCAAACGGCTGGGGTTGTGGGAAACCCTGGTGTGTACAGGGAACTCAGCGCTGCAGTTGCAGCTGCAGCTCATCAAAAGGCTGCGGAGGCACTCTGTCTGCTGGCACCGATGGGCTCCCAGCCATGCAGCAGGGCATACCTCAGCAGCAGCCGCTGCTGCACAAGCAGCAGCAGCAGCAGCCTATTCCAGGGGGTCTAAAGTCTGACACGGCCTCACCGGCGCCTTCGCTGCAGCAGCAGCTGCAGCAATCTCGGGGGGGAGCTCAGAGGAATGTGGAGCCAAAGCATGTGCTGCTACTGCTGCAACGCATGGCAGAGGCGGACCCTACACGCTTCCAGGTGAGTCCTCTGCCCATGTTTTGAACGCTTACTTTTAAGAACTTCCATCCTACGGCGCGTGCATGCGTGTATGATAAATGTTTAACGGAAGCCTTCATCACCCCCCCTACAGCGTTGCTCGGTCTTCACCCTTCAGCGTAAGTAAGTCTCTTCTCAAGGCCTACTGACTTCTCAACTCATTCCGGCATTTGTTCACAGGGCGTTGAGCTTCCCCAGAGCGGCGGAAAATCCCTCAACAGTTTGCTGCACACTTTGGAGCAGCGGGGGATCGTCCGTGTACAAGACGTGCTGAAAAACGCGTATGAGCTCGCCAAGCAGCAGCAGCAACAGCAGCAACAGCAACAACAGCAACAGGAGCAGGTGCAGCAGCTCTCTCAGCAACAGCCACCAAAGTCATCCGTGAAGCAGCAGCTGCTACAGCAACCGGAGCGTCAGCTGCCCTTAACGCAGCCCCAACAGGTGCAGCGGGTGGCGCAACACGACACAGCAGCAGCAGCAGCAAGTCTTACGCGACTTCCTACTCAGGCGACTGCTACTGCTACTCCTGGTTTTCCCGATACACCGGAAAATGCCGCCGCTGTACAGACGCAGTCACCCGTGAGCCAAGTAATTTCTAGCACTCATACCAGTGTCAGTGTAGACGGCCAGAGGACTAGCGGTGTCTCAGTGGGAGCGCCTGCTGGCATTTTTTCGCAATATTAGAGCTGCCAGTCGGTGGAAAGGGGTCAGTTCTCTTGTGTGGGTGGATAACGCAGCTGCTGATCGACCCGCAGACCATCGCCAAAATCGTCTCCTATCCTCGGGAAAGGTGTGCAGCTGCGTTTGCCTTGGACGCTGGGGTTGCTTGGGAATGTGGCCCTAAAGGATGGCGCATGCAGTAGCCGCAGCCGTCAATTCTTGGGCTGTTTCTTATAGGCAGTCTCCAATATCGTCTCGCTGGGTGGGGTCTGTGTGTCAGCTGCTCTGCGTGCGTCACGGGAGGCGGCTGTTCGAAGGGTCAGCGCTTTGAATGCTTCTGAGAGAAACACGTGCCTCTTGCTTGTGCGGCTCTCTTCACTGCGAATGCTCCACTTGCTGGTGCCACGATGTGCTGCAGGCAAGTAGACCTCATTGCGCGACTGCTGCAGAAGCCTCGGGGTTCCCAGGTGGTGCAGCAGCTGCAGATGGCTGGCCACGTCTCTGCCGACATTTGTGCTGAGGCCATAAGTAGCTGCAGTAACATGCAGCAACAGCGACGGCAACAGCAGCAGCAACAGCAGCAGCAGCAATTCCTGCAGCGACAGGTGCAGCAACAACAGTCTCTGCAGCAGCAACAACGGCTGCAGCAGGCGGGGTCCCATGTACAGGTGCCACAAAGCCCTGCTGCAAAGCGTTTACGTGTGATGAATCCAAATGAAGACAACAACACTAACAGCGGTGGTAGCAACAATTTTTTGATCAAGGCGGACTATGGTACACAGGGAGAGAGGCGCTTCTTTAGGCCGCAGCTTCTGCGGCAGCGTCCAAAGTTTATTACCGTTATAAGGAAGCACTTGCCGATGGCAGGAGAGGAAGAGCAGAAGCAGCAGCAGCAACAGCGGGGGTGGTCGTGGGTTCCTAACAGTCCCGCTACCGAGATACTGCAGCAGCAGCAGAAGCTGCGTCAATTGCTGAAGCAGCAGCTCCAGCAGCAGCACATCCTGAGACCTCTGGCACCTTCTTCCGCTGCTCAGCCGCAGCAGCAGCCGCAAGCGATGCCTCATGAGCTTCAGCAGCACTTCACGCTGCGCCTGTACATGAAGCGAAAGCTGCAGCAGACGCTCCGGCGCATGGGCCTCTTAACGGGAATGTCGCTCGTGGCTGCTGACGAGGGAGCCATTGTCGAGAGGCTGCTCGACGCGATACAGTTGAGGCTCATGTAAGTCATGCAGTTGCTGCGTTTTTGTTGCCCTTGCAGAATTGCAGAATTGGATGCGGTTAGAGCTGCTTGCTTGCTGGCGACGCCCACGTGCGGTATCTTCCGCGGCTTCGCTGCATGGGGCCTTTGTGGCTGCAGCGATAACTGGGGTTTCTTCAGGAAAGTGGGGAATGCTGGTTTTGGGGTGTTTTGCTGCTGCTGCAGGCTGCTCTCCCCTTGTCTACAGGCGATATCGTGTTACCGCGTCGATCGCATGTTCTCTCGGCTGCTGCAGTGCGGCAGCAGTAGCAGCAACGCAGGAGAGACAGCGGCATCGGCACATGGACACGTCAAAGATGTTGCTGGAGGTGGATTTGCTGAAGCAGCAACTACGACTTCGCCGCTTCAGGTGGACCAGAAGGAGCCGCAGCAGCACCAGGGAGCTACGGGCCTAAGGGCCAAGTCAAATTATGGCCTGTTAGCTGAGTTTTTACTACGGCGAGAAAGTGATCAACAAATTGTGAGATTCAACACATCTCCCTAGTCTCAATGCGCACATTAGTTGGAGCGTCTGTGCTCACTCGCCTTTTGTCTCGTGGCTGCACTCCTCTATGCAAAGCTTTTGCTGGCCTTTTTTCCTAGTCATCCTGCTACTACCGTCAGCGGCCCCTGCTGTCTCAGCTGCCTGGAGGCTTCCGCTTTGCGCATCACGCTGCTTGTTCGTGTTCTGTCATTTTCGAGTTTCGTACATGCAAAGTCGCATAGCCTGGCTTCCGCCGAGCGCTCCAGCCTCTCCAGCTGCTCCTGCGACTCACTTTTGGTGCATTCGATTGCTGCTGCAGTGGCCGCTGACTGTCTGTGGTGACGGTGTGTGTGCCTCTTCACGACCCCTTTCCTCGACAGTCTCTGTCTGTCGTGCTGCAGGCAGAGAGACTCCATCGGCTCAACGAAGGCCGTCGCCGCGTGAAGCACCGACTCAAGGCTCGCAGCATCGGGGGAGCGAACCAGACAGCCAAGACTGATGAGGTCCTGCTGGCTGCTGTGCTTGCTGTTGTTGAGAGCTGCCATTGTTGTCTTGAGCGCGGAAAGCTTGCCATGGAAGTAGGCGTCTGCCGCTCATTCCACCCTGTATTCACACCCATACTGGTACACCGGCTGCTGTTTCTGCTTCAGAACCATGAAGCGTCCATGCACATTGCGGCATCCGCTGCATCCGCAGCAGGCGCAGCAGACGCTGCTGCGTCTGGGGTCGGTAGTGGCGGCTCCACAGGCTTCGGAGAAGTGCAGCAACACGCGCAGCAGGGAGCGCATCCAGAGGAAGTGGCTGTCGAAAAAGCTCAAGAATTTGCTGAGGTTCGTTGTTGCAACCCTCTTTGCTGGTTCAGCGGAGCCCGTAACGCGGCAGCTTGTTGTGGAGCCTGTCCCTCTGTACTTCCCTACGTGCAGCACTGCCGCAGGAAGAACATGTGGCTTCAGACATGACATCTTTGTAGCCATTTGCAACATCTCTGTGCTTTTTGCTTCTGCAGGTAGCCCACAGCCAGAGGCTGCTGCTGCTCCGTCTCACTGCTTTGGACTTTCGGGCGCTGTTGCAGGTTCCTGCTGCAGAAGCCTTGACGCCGCTTTCCTTCAGGTAAATACGAGGGAAGCAGTTGGAATGTCGAGATTCGAGGGGTGGCAGGCAACAGAAAGCAGGACCCCACCGCCTTTTCCCCCCCCCTAAACTCCTCCTCCCGAAGTAGGAGCAGCCGCAAAAGCGGTAGACGCGCGGGTAGCCCCAGCAACGCTGCAGCCTCGGGTAGCAGCTGCAACAAGCCACACACGGGTGCTGCCCTTGGCTCTGCAAGGGGTTGGAGCCAGCGGGAAGGCTTGCTAACCGCAGTGAAGCTAGTGCGCACATAAGATTTTCTGCTGGTATTGCTTCCCTTCAGGACCCGTCTACTGCAGTTTTTGGAGCTGCTGCATTTCGATCTGCAGTCCGAACCTCCTCGGCTGCCTCTGGCTGCTGTGCGTCTTGCTGCTGCACCCGTCGCCGCCCCCCCCGTAACTCCACCCCCGCTGCAGCAACAGCATTACCACCAGCAGTATCAACAACATCACCCGCATCTCCACTCCTCTCCGACTCCCAACAAACCTCAAACCACGGTTCCTGTAGCTAATGCTACAGCAGCAAGTGCCCCGCCCGCCGCTCCGCAGGCCCCTACAGCGGCAGCAACCGGCCTTGCGGCTGCTGCTGCAGCGGCTGCTCAGACTGCCAACGATGGTGCAGCAAAGGGAAAAGATACAGTCGCGGCTCCTGCCACAGGCTCTGCGGCTTCTGCTGCCACTCTACTTGAAGCAACTCCCGCAGCGGCAGCCGGCTCTGCTGGCGATACCCAGCAGGCTGAAGGAGGCCCCTCAGGTGCCTTTCAAACAGAGACAAAGCGGAGGGGCGGAGGTGTGGCAACGAAGAATCGCAACAGAAAAAAGGCGGCGGCTGCTGCCGCTGTTGCGGCCATTGTCTTGGAAGCTGAAGATAAGAAACGTGCTGCTATGCTCCAGCAGCAGCACGACCAATACATGCAGCAGCACGGGGTGCCACCTCCCTTGCCACCCCCGCACTTGCTTGGGCAGCCGTTTGGCCTTCATACACCAGAGCAGCTCCTGCAGCAGCAGCAACAGCAACAGGAGCAGCTGCACCAGCTGCAGCAGCACTTGCTGCGTGGATGTAGCGCCAGTACCCACGCGCTGCATCAGCACCAGCTGCAGCAGCAGCGTACAGCTGAAGAGGCTCAGCGGCACCGTGCTGCTACTGCAGCGGCCAGTGTTGCTACTCCAGCGCAGCATCAGATGCGCGTTGGTGCGCAAGCAGGCTCGAGAGACAAACGACACCGAGACTCGCTGCCAAGGGTTGCTGACGCGATTGAAGGAGGCGCCGGAAAGGTCTCAGAGCTTCTTATCCCTGAGGTTGACGAAGAAGACTTCTTATAGCAATTTACTGTAAAAGCAAATCAAGTTTTACCTGCAACAACTGTTGTCGCAGTCGAATCACGGGCAGCAGTAGTAGGGTCTGCTGTTGACAGCAACTGCCCTGTAGCAACACCCTTTGCTGCTTGAAGATTCCTCCCTTGCTCCTTGGATAAGACAAACAACGCTCCGTTGCACCTTCTAGCGAGGTCTGCAGTGTATTTTCCTGTATAAATGCGCATCGACTGTTTTCTTTCTTTGGTCTCAAAACTACTTTCTTGCCATGTTTTTAAGTTCAAATGGCTGTGCCTGAAAGTTTTTCCCGTCCCTCTCCGTTTCTCTTTATCTACCTTTTGATTCGTACGAGTCTATCGCTCCCCCTCTCCTGCCCCACTTCCCGCCTAGAAACTTCGTGTTCGCTCTTGAGCCTTCCAGACCGAGCTATGTCAGGCAACCACCCCAAACACATTGCCATAAGCACAGGGGCGAGTACGGGAGAGCAAGGGACAGCGGGGCAGGCAGGGGAGAAGCACTAGTTAGGAGCTGCTGGAGGAGAGACGGGATGTAGGGAAGGCAAAATGACAAAGAGAGGAACGATAGGAAAAAGAAAAAGACCGCCAGCGAGGCAGTAAAGTCGGGGAATCTCCATACGACAAAGTCACAAGAACTCAGCCAGCAAGCGGGAAGCAAGACCAAAGAGCGAAGTATCGGGCAGGCTAAAAATTTCTTTTGAAATGGAAAAGGCCACGTTTGCCTACGTTTTTTTTTCTCAATGTTCGTACTTTTCTTTTTCCCGGGCGATCCACGTACCAGCCCAACTAGGGTCCTTGTAAATCAATGCTTAACTCCAGACCCAGGTACAATCTGAACAAAGAGCCCTTCAGTGCTTCTCATGAGAGCTCTCCCCATTCCCTCTTCACACACAAATCACGTTCTACTCGCGCACGAAAGAGTATACCAATATGCCATTTGGAGTTGTTATACCCCCAGCTGAAATGCAGTAGCAAGTTTATCGAAATTTATGAGCGTTTGGCCGAAACCCCCAATTGATTGGCGTGATTTTTTGCCCTATACTAAATGGATTGTAATGCGCTAGTACAGCCGCCTACCCGTTCCCCTCCTGCATTCCTGGTCTAGACGGAGGAACCTCTCGAGTCCAAGGTTGACCTAGAGGTTTGGTGACCTCAGCCGCCTTTATCTGCGGAAGAACCCAAATAAAAGCTGGCTAGTGCGCGTGAATGTATATGGACACCTCAGGAGAGAGCAGCATGGAAAAAATATGATAAGCAGGCGGCTGCTATTCGTGTGTTTGGAGCCTGAAGATTTAGTCATAGTACCTCGGCGTACATGAAGAGGTGCATCAGAGGTTGTCACATGACGAAGTTTGTAGCGAGGTGAATAGGACCGTTCGCGACTCGCCGGTAATCAAAAGACTCTCTTTCTCTATTGGATTTACTAATAGTTCGAGGTACCACAGAGCTCCTATTGTTGGCTGCCTAAAAGCATTTTAAAGCTTTTTGAATTTTTCGTGGACATTTTCGTGCAAGCTACTAATGTAGAGGCGGGGGATCCACAGAAGCCTCTGACAGTGCTTGACCTTGGGAGTAACGCCCGCCAAGGACACACTACACAAGGATTTCTAGTGAAGTGTCTGTGGGAACGCCATCCTTGATAATGGACGAAGGGGCAGCTGTAGGCTTAGCGGCATGCAGGAGAATATGCGGCTCTGTCTTTTTAGCATCGCGAGTCCTCATGGACAGTATTCCTTGCACTTCTTGGGTATTGTCGTTCCTCAGCGAATCCTGTGCCTGAAGATAGCTACCTTTATTAGTGGATAGTGCTTGAAAAGCATCAATTTATCATTATCAAGGTCTCTTTTACAATCAGTTTTATGTGCAGGGTTCTTCAGTAATGTAAATCTCAAAATTTGGTCCATATGCATCCTTCAAGGATGAGGAATGAACTTCACTGCACGCACCGAGAGCAGACACTACTCTATGCGGCACAAAGGTACTGATGAACTAAAGGTTTCTAAGTTCCCTTTTCACCCCTTTTACTTGCATGCCAACTGCGCGTAGGAGGAGGCGCACACTTTCATCACTCTAATGGCAGCCAGGCACTAGGCCCCGCGGTCGCACCAGCGTGGTCCCTCGTTCGCTTTCGTGATTGGTGGTATGTATAGCCTTTCAGCCAATTTCTCTTATGCGTTAGATGCACGTTTTGCTCTCTGATTTGCACTGCTTTCCGTGTTTCTACCTAACTGGGGAGCGGCAATAGGGCAGAAACTTTTCCGCTCTCTTCCACGCATTTAGTGTCTCCAGACAAGGACGGCACGCGAGAGCGCAGATGAAAATGGAAGGAAAGACGTGGCAAGCTGGAAAATAGGCGCGCCTAATTAGCGATTCGTCAAGATCTGACGAATCAGTTTCTCTGTTCGCAGTTCCTATTTACTGCAGTGTACTGCCAGCGCTGAATAAGGATACACAATGCTGTGATTGTGTATGCCTTGGATGCTATATGCAATTGACTTGGAACGCTTTGAGTACTTAGAGGACAGGGCCAGGCACACCCCATCCTAGGGCTGTCCGACGGGCGCTTTCAGAGGAGGGAGCTCTATATGCAAGCACTCGAGAACGTTTTAATATATTTGTATTGACTTTGAAGTTAGGTGTTTCGTCACGGAGAACTTAGTTGAAGCTTTACAGACACTTCACTCCAAACTCAGGACAAACTTTATAGAAAGTCATGCCGTTTCAGAAAGGCTACATTTTAACCTACCAGCGTCCTTTAAAGTGTCTCGTATGAGAGGAGATAGACAACAAGGTTGCACGTAATTCGATACTTTCAGGCTGTGGGAACATTCACAGTTAGTAGCGCATAGAATCCAAGGCACACACACACACACACATTGCGCCTGCTCATACGGAGCTAACTGACCGAAAAAGAAATGCGAAAATTGCATATGTAGCTACCAATCAACTGCTGGTTTTAACTTGTGTAGTTGAACCTGCTTCTCTGTAGCAGAGCCCGCTGCAGTTCTCGCCCTCTGTCCTGTCCAATACCCTGCCGGGGAGCATCATGTGCAGGTATTCACTCGCCCCACACCGCATCCCTTTCGCAAAGCAGTGCCAACTGAAGCAGCATCTATAGCTGTTTTTTCTGCTGTTACTGCTCGTGCTGCTGGTGCTCGGTCCTGGCTGAGATATACTGACTAGAGTTGTGCACTATCCGGCTTAAATGCAGAACCGTGCAGATACAGATCCCCCAAACAATACCGCAGCCATTTTTGATTATCAAAGCAGACTCTTTTTCGCACGTTAAGCCCTCGTGCTAAGCTGTCTCCACCTCTAGGGACATGGGCAGTGTGTTGCTGGTGGTACCGCTCCTAGGGCCCCCGATAGGCTCGGGGCCCCCCGCATCGGGAAAAGCTTCACCCGGTGTTCTCGAACTGAAATAAGGCGTGGAATTCCCTTTGGGTGCACCCCTTGGATTTTGGGCGGGGAAATTCGCAGCAAAAAGAGCAGACACAGCTCTAGCTCTTAGTACCTGCTACTCCGCTGCCAGGGCCTCGTTGGCAGAGACAGGCTTTTGCTGTAGCACCTTACGGGGGGCCGAAGAAGACTGATCACTGGTTTACCCTTCTGCTGCTGCATCAGTTCCTCTTAGGGTGATTTTCAGGGGATAAAGCTGCTACTGGTGCTCCTGCATCTGCAGGAAGCGCTCCCAGGCAGCGCCTGGGCCCGAGTGCCACGTGGGGGGCCCCAGGGGGTAGCAGAAGGGGCCCCCCAAAATGCAGAGCAGCACGGGCGAACGCCTTGCGCCTTTCCAGCAGCGCCACGGCCTGCTGGGAGTGCATTACGGCCGCCAAGCAGAGCAGCAAAACTCGCAGCCGGGGCAAAAGGATAGTCCAGCTCTATGGGCGGTTCTCTTAACGGTGCTAGAGGTGTTTCCTGCACATTTCAGGTATGCTGGACTGCAAATGCGTCTACTGTGCCTTCTGTCGTGCTGTTGACTCGGTCTCGATTGCCACTCTGGGCTGTATCTCTCTTGCTCTTGTCCACCTGTGTCTCCCTTTTGCGGGATCTGCTCCACGCGAGCGCACTCAGCTTGGATGGGGTCGCTCCAGCTGCTTTTAGTAAGAAGTTCAGCTGCTGCTGCTGCCGTGTGCTGCAGCATTGGCGCCTACGTGGACTTGCTGACGTCTCAGCTGGGCCGCCAGGTGTACTTGTGGCAGTCTGGGCAAGAGGTGTTTGCTTCGTTCTTCTGCCTGCTATCTTGCGCGGCAGTCTCTCGCATCGTTGCGGCGCACCCGAAGCAAAGAAGGAACCTGCTGCTGCTCCTCGCCTTCTGCAGTGGACTCCCAATGATTGCGGCCGTTCTGACGCACAATGCGAGGGTCTACCTTGGCGGCAAGTGGGCAAGGATTTATAGCACTCGCTTTAGGCTTGATGGCTGAAATTTAAGCGGATCAGGTATTCGGCAAGCTCACAAAAATAATTCTGTCCGATTTGTATGACTCTGCTAAAGCTTATGCTGCTTTAACTGCGAAGCCGCCCACTTGCTCTGTTGTCTCAGGGTGGTTGCAGCATTACTCGGCGGGAAGCCTCTCACAGGGTCCTTTGTGGTTCGTTGCTCACTAATTCTCCGGATCATGTAACGCCTAAAGACTCTGCAAAACCCTTAGCCTGCAGGTTTAACCATGCACCTCCCTGTTCACTCCTATGCTTTTTTTTGCTGCATGGAATGAAGAGAAGAGCCATTGCCTCTGCATTTAGTATTTATTACTCCTTGCTGGGCCCAACTTCTCGAGCCAAAGGCTGTAGGATTTAGTGCTGCAGATTCATTATGAGCATTGAGGCGATGGTTAGGTACATCGGGGTGCTGGCGTACAGTTCTTACGCTTTAAAAGTTGTGTTTTTTTGTAGGTTTTGTCGTCTTGGATTAGCGGTAAAGGGCCAACACCTTCCCCAACGCATGCAAAGGCTGAGGTTTTTGTGTCAAGAGGTGTAGCTTAGTGCGATGTGGCTCTATAGCCAAGTTTTGAGGGTTTAGGGTTTGCTGGGTAGTGTGCGCTCAGAGTGGACCGACGTCAAGCAAAAAGTCACTTGGTAAAATCTGTACTGTCACTCTGCTCCAAATATTCCTGGCCCTTTGATCGGTGTTGCTGCCGCTGCCAGCTTAGCCTGGTGCTCCACGCAAGCGCCGCTGCCGTTGCTTTCCAGCAACAACTCGTGCCCATGCTTGGGTGAGGCACCGATTTGCTCCTTTTGTTTGTGTTCTTACCTGATCGCAGCTTTTCGCTCATATATGCGGCAGTCAGCGGTTCCCTGCTTTTGGGTGCGTTCTCTGCACTCGCGCTTGTACTGCTTTCCCCATGATTAGTTGTCGTGCTACGGGCTTCTGCCAGTTGTCTCTTTGGGCATATATGTACGGTATACTCTCTTGGCTTGCTGGTGGCGACTGCTTTGCGCATGCAGGCAGTTTGGCTGGGGGCATCTTCCTAAGAAAGACTCAAAGCAGCGAGGCGCTGATGCTTGTTGCTCTACTCTTGCGGCTGCTACACCCGCTAGCGGTGCTCCTCAGCCCCATTAGCAGCAACCTCGACAAGCATCAACAGCAACATCCACAGGAGCAGCAACAGTTTTTGGAGGAAGTAGACACCCCGACGCTGTGGCCCACGGATGGCCTCTCGGTGCTGTCTTTGCGGCGCACCACAAGCTTCTCGGAAGGGGAAGGCAGCTCTCCTAGATTTGGTGTTGGGGCCGTCTCTCCGACTTCTCCCCACCCTTTACGTTTCTCAGCGTCTCTTCCAGATTTGACAAGCTTATGGGTATCCTGTGGAGCTGCTTGTTTGCCAGATGGTGCATGGCAGCCGGGTGCAGGGGAACAGCTGTTGGCAGCAGAGACAGTTAAAAGGACTTCCATGTTGCCATGCATCGCAGAAGACTCTACCTTCACAACTTCAGCAGCTGATTCATCTGTTTCTGCCTTTGCCAGCTCCGATGCTTCCAAACCGTCTAGGCTTCGAATCCGAAGAGTTTTTGGAGCAGCAGTGGCATTGTTGCATGCATTGGCGCTGCACGTGATGCTAGTGGGCACAACCTTCCGGATGATGCTGCAGCACCAACCGCTGGTGTTGCTGCTTACCTGCATTCACTGCTCCTTTAATGCAGCAATGCAAGGAACATCCCTAGCCTTCGTGAAGCATCAGCTGCACTTCTCGCACGACCAGGCAAGGGCGCTGCCTTCACTCCTCTGTTTAGACAATTTTCATTGTCTCTCAGCGTTGTGCTCATTTGTGTGCCACTTGATTCTTGTACATCGATTTTCTGTCATTCATGTATTTATATCTTGATATGTGATTTCAAGCTCTCAAACTGTTTGTCTTGTAGGTGTCTTTTCTAATGACAACCTTCGGTGCAGCGGGGATCATCGTTCAGGTGAATACTGTGGCCTAGCGGCCCCCACTTATACTGCGTTACAGTATGAGAAATTCCACACTGCCTTTATTCGTGGCAGAGGTCTTCACTTCACCTCAATGGCTACACTCTAAGAACTGAGAGCATTTCCGTTACCAGGCTGAGTTTAGTCGGGAAGTGTAACAGCCGATAGAGCGTTGACGCCTTGGGCTTGAGTCATTAGGCACCTGTCGACGCGCACCCTCACCAAATATTTCTCTGTCCGGTGCTTGTTTGCGTGGGCATACGCCCACTGTGCCAACTGATGCAGGTGTTCCTCTTACCTGTACTGCTGCGGCATACCTCCACGCAGTGGCTGCTCTTTTTTAGCAGTGTCTGCAATGTCCTTTACGCGGGCATATTTGTTATTGGGTTAGAAAAGCCGTGAAGCCCTTGCCCTGGAAATACCTACGTTCCTGTTGGAGAGCAGAGCACAGGCTCTCTCGCCGTGCACAGCAAAGGCGTATACACTGGTCCATAATATTCCCATGTGCCGACTGTGTGTTCAGCTCTTCGGCGTCGTACATATTCGCTGCCTGTCTCTTTGGAGCATTGGCAAGCGCCTCAAGAGGTAGAAAGCCGGCACTCCTATTTTCCTGCTCCTTCGTCCTCCTCGTCCTTCCCCTGCGCACTATGAGCTGTTTACCTGTGTCTTTGCACTATTCTGCGCTCATACGCCGCCTTATGTCACGAGTCATGTGTTAAATCTCAGGCTGCTTCCCTGCGCTCCTAAGTGAGGCTCCTAAGAAACATCCAGGGAGTACCAACAGTAACAGCGGTGCAGAAGGGCTTGTGCATGGGAGTTTTACATTGATTCGCCTAGTAGCAAAAATTGTGGGGTCGACGTTGATGGCTGTAATAAGCAACTCATACGCCTCATTACCCTTCCCTTTCGCATTTCCCGCCGTTGGTTTCGCAGCACAGGCAGCGGCGATGGTCCTTTGTTCTGTGTTTGCGCTGTTACTGGTTGCCGGTGCGCCAAAGGCTGGCCATTCTAAGACAACATGAAAGCTTCTGTTTCTCTATTCTCATCGTGGAGAGGGGGCAACGCTGCTGCCAGCGCATGCAGGGTCCGTTCCTATTGCAGTTTAGTAGAAACCTGCTTCAGACAGGTGGTATCCATAACTCCGCATTTATGGGTTGGTTTCAGCCACGATACTGTATGCCGATATAGCATGTAAACGTTTCTTGTGGCTAGCGTTAAGCGCAGCTGTGCAAACAGCAGCAGCGCGCCCATTCATCACATGCACCCAATAGCAATCAACAAACTCTCTTTTATTGGATTGAACATGGTAGATATAGACTTTGAGTGGCATACAGCCTCCAACTCATCGGTTTGTGCCCAGCT
Organism: Cyclospora cayetanensis; assembly: GCF_002999335.1. Taxonomy (NCBI): domain Eukaryota; phylum Apicomplexa; class Conoidasida; order Eucoccidiorida; family Eimeriidae; genus Cyclospora; species Cyclospora cayetanensis. Next base: position 23,141 of record NW_020312370.1, on the reverse strand, counting down.
CGGCTGTAAGCTTTGGGATAATTGCGAAACTCGGAGAAGGGGAATCCATCAATAGGAGAAAAGAGGAAATATTAAGTTTTGATGTACAAAAGCTGCAACGTAGGCAAGCAGATGCATATTTAGCGGTTAGTCCCAGAATTACAGCAAGTATCATGTCAGGTGGTTGCAGGATTGGCAACGACTCAGCGGATAAACAACGAACCGGTAGGAATTTAACAAACGAGGTTGACTGTCTGAGCATACACGGGCAAATAAGTGCGAGTTCTCTGTGCATAACTGATAGGAAAAAGCGAAGTCAGGTTGTAGAACCCATGGACTTTGGGTATACGTCACCCGGCCTTGGCCTACAGCTTCACTTTGATCATAGCGTATAGCCATAGAGAACTGGCGTTTTTAGACAGCCCACGCAGCCACTCAGCAACGCATCAGGTATTATAATCCGGAGCTGCAAGGGAACGCAAAAAGGCAAACAAATTGAATAACGTGACTGAATCCAGTGGAAACAGCCTAGCTAGGGATAAACGAAAGTGCATGAGGCAAACGGCAAACGCGTACGCAGGCTGCGACGATGGAGAGACCTTCGGGGTATTTTTTTCTTATATCCGCTGCTGGGGACCTACCACGTATCAAATTTGCGTTAATATGAGTCTACGTTACTAATCGAGAGTTGCCAACGACATTGAGCGTATATGCCATCTGAGAAAACACCGCAGATGTGTGGTCTTCTTTTTCACTCGTTAGTGAGCCCCTTAGACCCAGCTTTGTTGACGGGCGGCAAGGTACGACGATTGTTAAGGAAGCCGCAGATTAATGTAACTTGTAGTTCGAATGGATTCCTCTTAGAGTGGTCCATGATGTCTAAGTTGGGCCCTCGAGCCGAGCCCCACTCCTCTGTATGCCACGGGTAACCCAATGGAAGGGGCGTACGCGGCCACAGCTGCGCGCTGTAAAGACTTCTGTGTCGAAAAGAGCTAGAAAGAAACGTCATTTGCTGTCCTCAACAGCGCTCATTTTATCTACGGTCAGTGAGTTAGAGTCGGTGCCTTTACAAGATATGGGCGAGTCTTTATACAGGCAGCTCAACAGAGTGTTGAGAAAACAGGGCCGCGAGAAGGCACTCCGTCTCATTGGCTCTGCATCTGGGTCTTTGCTACGGGACTCGACTGAAATTTCGAACAAGGAAAAGCAAGAGCGGGCAAAGATCGATAGCACCTCGCGGATCTCTCAAATACTGACTGCCAATAGTCTGGTCATCGCTGGACGTCCAAGGCACCGTACTGAGCTAATCCCAGAGGCAGTTCCAAGCTACATTTCACGGACTCGTTAGCCTCCACAGTATGCAGAGAAGGCTGAGCAGCACGCGAATAAACTGGCGTGAAAAAATGCAGACCTTGACTAGAGCTTCGGTATTCGTGTGGAAAACGGATGGTGGATGGGGCATTTGCGTTAGTGGTATGCCCTTGAATACAAATTCTGTGAAGCACAAGCATCCAATATTCCATATCAGCAAATTATTTGACATGTTACACGAACCAGCATTCTACTCGACATTTGACCTCACAGGCGCCCCTCTGCGAATGTCAACGTACCCTCTGACAGGCACATACCACGTTCCACACTCGCACTCGCACTCGCACATTGGAGCATACCTACATGCAGTTTAACCTTGGGAACCTCCAGCAGAAATGCAACAGCAAGTGTATCGGCATATATATGGATGCCCTAAGGAGGAATGCCTGGCTGTGTAAATAGACGACGTCGGAGCATTCAGCCGAAGCATTCGGCACCTACAGCATCAATGGCGCCCGACCCAGCTTTCGCCGTACAAGCATCTATATACGAAGGCACGAAAGTACTCGTTTTAATCAGAAAATGCAACGCCTGAGATTCCGTATTCTGGCTGCAGGAATCGAATGACCCTGCAGATACCGAAGCAATCATGGCGTGGCCTTTATCTCTGCGTACCGGCAAGGACGCTGCGAAGGGCTAAGGGCTTGCACCTTTTTACCAGAACTACACTCCTTGGCTCTTTTGATTACTGCTTTCTTAACTGTCCTAGTCAAGCAAGAATATTTCTTGTATTCGGACAAAGAACGTAGATGTCATCGCATAGACGTCCGTGGGCCGCCTTACAAATTCTCAGGTACTTGTATCGCCCGACTGCGTGCTGGTGACAGGGTGGTAGGTGCTATTCTCCTTCAACAGGCTCTCATCTCAAGAAAATGCTTAATTAATGCTTGTTATGACCGTTGCGCTGAAACCGACCAGCAGTATTCGGTACTGGAAACCACGCAAAAATGCCGGCCCTTCTTATGTGGGCGCCATCTTACCTTCCAGCGCGACCGTCAGTCTCTATTGCGCCCTACGTATAATTTACAAAACTTTGTAAATCTTACACGTATACTCCTTACCTCGAAAGCCTCCTGACCAACGACGTTACACTAACGCACATTAGCGGCATCACCAAGGTGGTCGCAAACGCACTCACGCTATGTCCCAGCAATTCACTATTGCGCAGCGCGCTCTCTCTTGCTTGTGAAAGTTCACAACATCCAGTAACTCATGTGTTTTAACACCCATACATCCACTATTATCGCCGCAGTCCGGAATGGTTAAAGGGCAAAGCACTAGCACGCTGAGGATAAAGTATTGTTGCCTAGAGCAAAGTGTAAATAACATAGCTTCTGCGTTTCGAAGTCGCTTTGCAGTGCCTGTTGGCGCCAAGTGTATGATGATGCTGTTCTATCAAGCTACGGTGGGATTTACACTACATTAAGGCAGCCCTTTTGGTCCCCCTGGTGGGCTGGGATGCATCAGACAACAGAAGGAAGTATGCACACTCAAGGCCAGATCAGCAAGGGATCAAGCGGAGAAATCCTCCTTAATCCGGCCTGTTGTAAGCCCCTCAACTGTTGAAAGGCTGTAGACGTATCTGACTGTTGGCTTGAGTGTTGGACTGCCGAAAGGCAGGGGTCAGGGTAGACTGCATCTAGGTTGCTGTGAACAGATGCAGCAGATATGGTTTATTCAATCCCTTGCTCGAGCTCGGTCATGATTCAGAAAGTTTCTCAATTATACTAAGCTCACCTCTGGAAGATTCACGGATTTCTATGAACTAGCATCATGGATAATGATCTGGATGCTTCTCAGTGCGCGTTTTCGGCTGCTTTTCGAGCCGCTTCCACGTTGGCCGTAATATGAACACAGTGAGTCACCTATAAGCATGTGGGAAGAGAGAGCCCACAGGCCGCACTCCTCTGCAATAGTTGCGATTCCATGCATACAAAAAACTAGTTGCTTGGCTTAAGCTTATTCGTTATGCTACAAGATATATCATGCAACACCATATTTTTGCTTATAATTTGTTCTCCCGCATTTGTGGGGTACACCGAAACGCCCCTCTCCGTTGCCTGCTTAGGCCCAGGGACTCAGGGCCAACACACGCCCTTAGCCGTCAAGGAATTCAGTAAATAGATTAACATTACAGGCGAACAAATTTACTATGATCCAAGAAGGCCAAGCACGAAAGTATGATAGGGGGTGGTCGACGGTGCTTGCTCAAACCTGAAGATTTGATTCTGGTGAATCAGCAGACCGTACGAGGTGCGCCAGGTAACCAGACGAAGAACCTTGTACCCCGAAGGCTGGACCGTTTTCCATTGTCTCAAAAGTCGAATCAGTTTTTGTATAAGTTGGATATACCGCAGAACTACCGGTATTACATACTAATAGCGTTTTAGATTTCTCGGAATTATCGGATGCATGCAAGTCATTTGTGTGGAGCCAACGTATCCACAAGGAGCATAAGAAGGGCTAGATTCTGATAATTTTGAAAGCTGACAGCGCAGTAGATGAGAGTTGCTAGTTTAAAAGACTCTGGACCTCCAGCCTCAGTGGCTGAAGATGTGTTAGTAACGAGCTTTGTTGCGAGCTGGTAAAATCGCAACTTTGTCTGGTTTATATCACTAGGTGCCATTGGACGGTATTCCTCGGCTCCACTGGCAAACGGCTTCCACCAGCCCATGCACTCTGCCCAAAAGGCCTGTTCCGTCCATGGAGTTCACTTAAAAGTTCTTGTACGGCATTGCTTTGGTGTTTCTACACTCACACGTGTGCGCAGGCACTCCTAGGTATGTTGTCCCTACACTCTTTCTTATGTATTTTTCTAAGATTTGGAAATAGACTATGCTGCATACTTCGGCCACATCTGCATGCAGGCACTGCTCTATAATGGGTGGAAGCACTGCTGAACTAGTGTGTATTTCTGATTCCCCGTACACGTCTACTTGTTTTCTGCTGCTGCATTGCACGACAGCACGAGGCTCACATATTTCAGCACTCCACCGATAGTCAGCCATTGCACCGTCTCGATCGTGTTGGTTTGATCTCCACTTGTTTGTTGCCTATTGTGTTTACCTTTCTTCCCGTCGATTTTTGTTTTCGGGCTTATATGTCCACCTTACTTGTCTCAGTAGCGCGGATTTCGCGGTTCTATCTGCATGAAGGGTGGAAAAGGGCTGGATGGCTTTCAATGCCGTACTTATTGCTCGTCTTGGCGGATTAATATAGAATTAGGGGGTCCACATTTAAACTGGGGGCCAAGACGCAGCGGACTAAGGGGCACCTAAAGTCATTTTGCTCGGGTGAATATATTTAATCATACAAAGTAAAAACTTGGCTGCTGAATTTTCTGGTCATACCCTTTGTTCAATGTAGATTAGAGTTTGCTCAACTAAATGCAAAGCAATGTTGTGTGTATACGCCAGATGCTAGAGGCAGCTACTTGTCCACTTGCGCAGGCGTGGACTGCTTGGAAGTTGCAACAGCGTGCACTCTAGCTGTTCCTCTTCATTCGTGACCGAACTCTGAGGCTGTACAGCAGAAAAATACCAGAGCTCCTCGATGAAGACACTCAGTAACTTTCTTTGAAGCCTACCCTCAGTCTGCAGCTAAGCGCTTCTGTACAAAGCCGTTGGATGACGCACCAAAGGGCCTTTAATGTAAATTTATTCCGGCCACCTCTTCATGCCCAGTATTCTAGTCCCATGTGTAGCTCAAGTGCGGAAATATTGAAGCACATCTGTGCAGTATTCAATACGCATGTTTGCTCCAGCTAGTATTAGACAAAGCTGCTGTTATCTCTCCCTATGAAAAATCAAGGGGATCCTTGCTGGGGTGCGGAGGCAACCACAAGAGCATCCTGGGGTCACTTAGAAACTTATTGTGCCTGGAAGAAGAGATACTGGGGACGAGAGAGCCGTTTATTTACCCTTGCGAAGGCCTCTGGAACAAGGAACACAGTAAGCCTGGTACTTCAGGTTGGTGTTTGTGTTTATTTATAAACACAAACCCAAATAGATCGCATAGAGACTTTGCATTGCAGTACTTTATCACTGAAGTTATAATCTGCTGCTAAGCGGATAGTGGAATCGAGGGTGCGTTCGCGTACCGAAAATGCAGAGCACTAGGGATAAATAGGAGAAAAGTGAGAGAGAAATAGAGAAATTCACCCATTGCAGCATTTTTTGTGGCAAAGCAACCATCAGTAGGCAAGTAAAAATGCATGAGACCCGATTTTCTTGAAGGGTCACACAAGAGACCTTCATTGACTGGAAGCCCAGAGGGACTCCAAATCTTCGGGATTTTGGGGACACAGGCAGCAGCAAAGCCAGCTTGTTAATGCCTCTGCACTTGTGCATTTTGATGATGCTTAACAACTTTTACTTTACTTTTTAGAGTCTAGAGTTCTGTCCCGTGTTTGAAGACGGGGGGCCCTCTAATAAGGGCCCCTCTCGATGCTTTCCAGGTGGTTCCCTTGGAACGCCTCAGCTGCTGGCTTCAAAAATCCAAAGCTCCCTTTGACCACCAAGCCCACGTACAGAAGGCAGTAGCAGCAGCAATAACGGCTCCTCCTGAGGAGCATCAAATGAGTTGCACTCAGCCCTTTTGTCATATACCCCTGCTGCAGCGCGGACTGGTGAGCAGTAGACGAGCGAGCCATTTTTGTCAGCTACGCGTACTTCCCTGCGGCAACCCAAGCGGCCGTAGCATCAGCACTCTCAGGGCAGGATTCTGGTGCAGGAAAAGGCCTTCAAAGTTCCCAGCAACGCCTGTGAACCGAGGTCTATCCCAAAGAGCCGACCAAAGGCCTGGGCAAATAGCAGCTGAGCCACAGGATCTTGCTAGCGGTGCCGCTGCTGTTGGTACTGACAATGCCGTGGAAGGGGCAGCACAGACTCAGTTGGCCACTCTGGAACGGCTGCACCGGCAGCTTACCCATGCAGTGGAGCTGCTCGCAGATACCACAGCAGCACAGCGAGGACAGCGTCAGCACCAGCAGCATGCTGCTCGGCTGGACCCTTTCCAGGCAGTAAAAGACTTATCAAGGCTTCAACTTATTCCTGCTTCCGTCCACCTTGCTCGGAGTTTGCTGGCCTTTTTGAAGCAAGAACACACGGCTTCTTCTGGGAAACCATGGCAGCGGAGCTCTCGTGCCCCCACAAGCGGCGCCATCAATGGCAGCAAAGGGCATAGTGCCGTCAAACCATGTAGTATGGAGCAGAAGCACCTTAAGGAATGCCTTGACGCACTGGCAGCAGCCATTAGGGATTCTGATATCCAGCCTGGTGTACCAGCAGCCCCTGCAGTACCACCAACTGGAGTGACGGAATCAGCCCACGTGCAGTCAGCACGAGTTGCCGTATTGCTGCTGCAGTGCGTATTGCACACTGTGGAGCAACGGAGGCTAGGTGTCTGGTGGCTGCTGCCCCACATTAGCGCTGCAGCAGATGGCCTTTCGGCCTCCGCAACCACGCAGCTGCACCTTCAGCAGGTACACGTGGCGCAGCCAAAGCTACCAAACTCACAGGGGCAGCAGGTCCTAGAGGAGGAGCAGAAACCTTTTTCAGAAATATGGCTTGTGTTGCAGCGAATGGAACTCGTTGTTTTACTGAAGCGCAGCGTGCGCCTATTGAGTTCTTTGCTGCCTTACATTTCAAATAGCTCCTCGATGCAGAAGCAGCAGCTCCAGCATGAGTCTAAACTGAAAGCGCAACGCGAATCTTGCCAGGGGGTACAGAAGGGACACTCATCCCACAAGGGGCAGGGGGAGGAGCACCAGCTACAAGGTAGCTCGGCTACATCATGGATATCAGGCCCCCCACTTCAAGGTGACACACAGAGCTCCTCAGCGGCCGCAGCGCTTCTATCCATCTTCCAGCTTCTTGACACTGCAGTGCGGCTGTTGCATTCCACTGCAAAGACGCAGCATTTGCAGCACGGGGTACTAGGCGTCCAACCAGGCGCTTCCCGCACCGAACCGTCTATTCATCACCAGATCCGTTTTAGGATTGCTGTAGAAAGCCTTCCGCTAAGTCCACCAAGTTGCACTCCACCACGCGCAGCACCAGCAGCATTACCAGCACCAGCAGGAGCTTCAGCAATCGAGGCTGCCGAAAAGGAGCTCCGGCACCTCTCCCCACTGCTTCTATGGCTCATTCCATCGCTGTGGACAGCCGCGTACCACGTTGGGGTATTCAACCTTTGGGGGCTTTGGGCTACCACTGCTCACCTGGCGCATCAGCAACGGCAGCAACAGTGCCTTCAACAGCTGCAGCTCCCGGATTTGAGTTTGCTGCTTATCGCAACCTCCAGAGTGTTAGCGCTGCAAAAGCAGCACGAGCATGATCAACTCCAGAAACAGAAGGATAATCCAGGTCTTGCTGATAGCCTTGCTTCGTGCAAGAAACAGCTACTGCGCCTTGCTGCGAACTGCTCACGCCGTGCAGCCATGCTGCTGTCCAAAACCCAAGGGATAGAGCGTGAAGCGCCAGCGGGCACTGAAGAAAGTGAAACTTCAGTAGCACTAACGGCGTGGCCAGAGCAACAGCATCAGCAGAATCGGCACCAAAAATTGGAAGAGGCCGTCGAGAAGCAAAAACAGCAGCATTGGCAGCGACCGTGGTTTCGCCAGAGCTGTATTATGCTTCTCGGGTTGACGCGGTTAATGCAGCAGGAGCAACTGCTGCTTCCCGCTATGTTGCGGTATCGTCCCGTGCAGCAGGCATTACGTGGGGAGCAGCTAAGCAGTGCCGGCAGAGAAGACAGCATGCCTTCGAGCTTCTCTTCAGACACAGTAGAGCTTGTTGCAGGAGCCGCGGCCTTCATGACTTCCTTTGCAATACGTCTTACTGCTGCAGAATGGCTGCCACAAATGAAGGGGCGTTTGCAGCCAGATCAAGCACGGCAGCAACCATGTTGTCAACCCTCCAAACGGCTCCATGTCAAGGCAGCAGCAGCATCAGGGCCGATGCCACCGTGGCTTTTAAGTGAATCAACGCCAGCACCAGAGACTCAGCGCCGTCAAGCATTTCCAGCGAGAACCTCTACGGAAACAAGAGCACAATCAGATGGGCTTGTCCATTTATCAACGGGTGAACAAGTGTTTCTTTCGGGTCGTGATTTTTCACAGCTGCTGCGCTGCTTTGTTTCGACTCGTTTTCTGCCGGCTTCGCTACTGCAGAAATCGCTGGCCTTTATTGCCGCATACCCCCAAGTTGTAACAGGGGTCCGGCAGATGCATGCAACTAATTCTAAAATCCCGGTGCTGCGCCTCTCGCCTCAGGACGCCGCATTGCTGCTGTGGGCCATCGGTACCTCTGCTGCATCTGTTTTATCTCCACGAAGGATGCAGCGGTACACAAGCAACAGCGGCGTGTCCTCGCCTCGGGTGTCACCGCGGCACCTTGTAGTAGACCAGCCTGCCGCTGCAGCTGTGACTATTGCTGCTACAGCTTGTGATGCTTCAGCTGCCGATTTTTCCGAGTCCGAGCTGCAGCAGTGTCCCTCTGTGTGTTCAAAACTTCTTTTCACAGTTCGGAGAAATCTTAGAGAGCTGGCAGCCCAGCTTCTGCGGGGTCACGCTTCAAAGGCTCCAGAAGGAGTTGCTGTTGCTGCTTCGACTAGTGGCCGCAGTAGCATCACCAGCAGAAGCTGCTCTTGCACGATAGACAGCCAAGCAATCGCGAATGCTGTGTGGGGCTTGACGTGCTGTGGGCTGCTTCAACGGCGGTTGCTAAGAACATTGTCGGTCTCTCCCGTCTTTCGTCGTTGCTTCCGTGATTGCAGCAGCATCGCCGAGAAGCAGCAGCTGTTGCGAGCTGCGTTGCTGCTACGGCTGCAGCGTTCAGGTGCCCCCGCTCCAAATGTCTGTGCTGCTGCTTTCGCTGCTCGCCGGAAGCAGAGTGGAGCAGGTGTCCGATTCGCTGGTGCAGAATACGGGGGCTCTTACGTAAGAGGGCCACGTTTGGTAAGAGCTCCACAGGCACTTCACCACCAGCACAAGACGACACGAGGAAGCAGGGGTTCTAGACAGCTGCAGATGCGCTGCAGTGCGGAGACTTCATGCAAGCTACGACCATCCCTGTTACAGCAGCAGGTGCTAAGCGAGGTGCAGCAGCTGTTGAAAGAGCCGGCTGGGGCATGTGGTGCGCTGCCCTCGGAGACAGCTGCAGCAAGACCCCCCAACGTTGCGGTTGTGCACGAGTGCGCTGTTTGGCCTGGAGTACATCTAGACATTGCGCTGGTGCAGCAGCATCTCAGCAAGCTGCAACAGCAGGCTAGGATACCATGGGGTCGCCTCAAAGGGGGTAAAACTGTCCGGCGGGTGGCCATCGAAGTAGACGGCCCCTCGCACTTTCTCCTTAGTGTTCGTCTACGCAGCAGCAACGGTACCGATAGCAGGGTTTGTACTGGACAGCAGCAAAGTTCTGGCTCCTACAGAGGCAGTAGTAGCAGCAATGCAGGGGTGTTTGTTGAATTGTGGCCCGATGGCGGCACTGTGCTCAAGCATCGACTTCTGCGCCTATTGGGGTGGGATGTATTACATGTCTGCTTTGGTGATTGGCAGAAGCTGCAAGGGAATCGTGCTCTACAGCAAAAGCTATTGCTTCGTTATCCTGTGTTGAGGGAACTGCTGCGAATGTAGCAGTGATCCTATTCCACGGTTTTCCCCAAGTGTCTACTAGCAGTGCCTGCCAAGGCGCGTACACTTTCCGAAAGGCCACAAAAGTAGCACCTCAGTTATTCGCCGCTTGCACTTCTGCGCATAAATTCTATTGTAGTGCCCCGAAAGATACGGCGACTCTGCATGAGCGGCAGCTGAGCTTGATTCGCGAGGCTTGAATACAGCCATCTCACTGAACCCCCTTCGTAAAGCTTTGTTTTGTTCTTTGTATATACATCCATAACATGCAACCAAATTACACATGGATACGCAGTCTAAAACTTTTTAGCATCTGCATGGCTGTAGCGTGCACCAGGTTGTACTATACAAGCCTCCAAGGCAACCGCTCGCTGTAGCAAATGGTCCCATTGACGACTCTGCCACGCATTATTTTTGTGCAGCATTGCAAGCTCCTAGGAGCCCTCTTCCTCTATTTATGTCTCCTCTTTTGCATGGCCAAAACTATTAAAATGTTGATGGCGTGGTTTCCTGTGTTCGTATATGATCATTGTGGTTTTTTTCGCTCTCGTTTCGTTTTTGTAAGCCGCTGAGTGGGTGCAAAGCATCTAGACACCTGCAAAAGGAGAGCCTCAAGCTGTCCCTCCAAAGGCCGTTTGCTTCCGACATGGTAGGTTTAGGGGCTAGGGCCCTTCCCTTTCTAGTTCAAAACAGAAGGACTAAAAGGAGACAGCCACTGCCGGTGACCGTCCCACTGCATGCTTGGAGCAAATCACCTTTGAGTGAAATATCTTTACCCCAAACCTCCCCAATCTAGCTGAAACTCGAGTTTTTGGCTTTATATGCACAAGCCAATAGAGACTGAGCAGCTACCATGGGGAGTGTATCTAGGGAGCGTGGCAGAGTAGGATTCCGGGGGCCACAAATGTGGAAAGAGCTTGTTCTGGTTACATCTGATGATTCCTTGTCTCACAATTTTAGTACAGTCTAATTTCACGTATATACATGCATCGGGTCTAACGGAATGAGGAATAGCGTTGCCCATAGAGGCAGTGAATGCTGAGTCAGGTCACCTCTCACGACATATTCTGCCAGAGAAGAAATGAAAAGGAGTGCTCTCAAGGTTGTCGGCTAAAGGCTTTGAAGATAAATTACCCTGCGAGGCATGACAAAAATATATATATCCTCGGCTTGAGGAAGGATTATTCTCGGAAGAATCCTTCAATGCCTTTCCTTTTCTTCCGTCCTTTCCCTCGACTCTCGTCCTGTTGTTGCCTTTTCTTGGCTCCTTCTTGTATATTCACCCGCTTTATTTGCTCCTCACTTGCCATTTTACGTTGCCTCTCGAAACAGACGCGCAAGAATATTTGATCAAACAGAGCAGCCCTTCATTTGGGCTTAATGCGCCCAACAAATTTTTGTGGGCGAAGAACTCCAAAGCCCGCGCAAACCGGAAGAGCATTGTATTCCCTGTCTAGTGGCCTCAACATGTGCCTCAGTGCTACGACCTCAATCTCTTGCTGCTGTTATGTCTGCAGCTGCTGCTCTAAAGCATTGTCATAGAGCTTACACGCGGGCTCGTGGTTACAATGCCCGGAGTCAGCCCCCTTCCTCCTACAGAGGCGTACGCGCTGCTTCATAGGGCTCCACGTGTGTGGCCTCCCCTGAAGGGATATTCTGAAAGGCCTTCTAGTAGAGGCATGCCTTTCAGAAGCAGCAGCCCGCTACAACCCGCCGCTTCGCCACCTCCTGCCGCCCCTGCACAGCACAGTAGTCAAGAAACCAGCATCATAAGGAGTAGAAGTAGTTTTATCACCTCCATGCTGTCCGTCAGGCAGCCTTCACTGCGTTGCACATCAAGCCAACAAACCCAGCAGGAGGTACAACTAACCTCTCCTGCCTTTGAGGATGTTGCAGCATGCACTTTGTCTGATCCTTCAGCTGGTATGAATGTGACAGATGCTGCTATTTCTCCTCCAGAAAGTTGCAACCCGATTGCGCGAAGTGGTTCTTATGTTCGTACACAGCCTCGTCACGTTCAATCAAATGTGCACAGCCTCTCATCTGGTTGCTTGCCGCACCTTCTCGCTTTGAAGCCACAGCTATATGGTAGCCCCGAATTGCCTTCCTGTTGCATGCATCCCCAGTGTGGAGTACAGCAACTGCAGCCGGCGCAACAGCTTTGTGGACTTTCGGCCAGGGGGGACTTAGTTTCATGCTGTCGCTGTTCAGGGCGAGCTAAAGGGGCTCTTCTCCGGCACCCATGCCTGACAACTGAGCAGCGGCACCAGCGATGGCGTCACTGCAAGCACGACATGCGGCTAACTCCGGCTGGTGCGGTCGCTGTACAGGCAGCACTTTCTCCTGGCTCCACCAGTGCTGCATTAGAAACAGCGACGGGCAAGGGACTTTCTACGAATACCATGGCAGTAGCAAATGGAGAGGCAGCAGCTGAGGTTGCTGTGGGGCGTGACGGGGGAGAGGAAAAGCGAGTGGTGGCTTATACTGGCCCGCTGAAACTCAGTAAGGGCCTTTCCCGCTGCACTAAGAAGCACAAAGGGGTGCAGGCAAAGGGGTCTTCTCCGTCGACAGCAGAAGAAATGGCCGCAAGCCCATCAGTCGGCATCACTATCGGCCGGTACAACCCCAGAGCGCTCCTACCGCTTGACGGACTGTCACGCACCGTGGGGACAGAGTCTCTCTGCTTGCAAAATGGCAGCAGAAATGACAACAACCGAAATAGCAGCAACGGTAGCAACAGTCGGGTAAGCAATCATGCTCCAGCTTGCAGTTCACTCACGTGTGACGCAGCAAGGGCAGCAGCCGCAGCAGCAGAGGCTGTGGCTGCCGCTGCATTCAGTTTCGCAATGCGCTCACAGCCGCAACAGGTACTGCTGAATTTGAAGGCGGGAAAAGGGGTAGCAGCTGCGGAGTTGTCGACGCCTACTAAACGTGAGGTTGCGCTTGGAGGCGATGGGCTCTGCCGGCCCTGCTTGCCCCTGAAGGACCCCTTTTCTCTGCAAGTGAGAGAGGCTCTTGCAACAGCTTTTGCTGGCAACACTACAGCCGATTCGCAGGAGCACCAGAATCCAAGCCCGCAGCGGCTGCATAGAGTCCATCGGCCACATTTATTGGCTCAGATAAAGCAGCGGAAAGAGGCGGCCGCAGCAGCAACTGTACCAACAGCAGGGCGTCCCCACTTTCTTTCCGTTTCCCAATGGATGACCCACCCCAACGCAGCAGAGCCTAGAGATGTAGAGAACAGCCCACCAGGCATGCTAAAGAAAATCTTGCCTCACTGCACTCAACAGCTGCCAAAGGTTCACCTGGTATCTACTCGTAATCAACGCAACGATAAGCACCCGCCTTGGCCTCGGTCGATTCAGGCTGCAGCAGCAGTGGAAGCCCCTACTCAAGCCCAACGACAGCAACTACCACAACAGAAGCAGCAGCAAGTGCATGTGCAGCACACAAAACTGAGAGCTATGCGACGCAGGAGTTGCATACTTCGGGAGCGGTGCCCCGAGCGCGATGCAGTGTGCGACGCACTGCATCTCGCAGACTCTATTGCAGCAGAACGAGACTGTCAAAGGCCTAATCCACCCTCTCCCCCTCATCACAGCAAGCATGCAAGCAGTTTCAGTAATAGCCCCTCAGGAACCTTTCTCTGCATAAAGGCCGCTACCTGCAGCGACCTACCGGAAGATGCTGCCAGCAGGGCCGCTGCAACTTTGGCTGCCGCTACTGGTGAAGATGACCTGGCGCTCACTGCAGATTCACGCCTCTTTGCTGAGGCAACATACTGCGGGATGCCGCTACAGGGGGCATCCCTCGAGTGGTGTGGACAAGCCCAAGATGAGGTCCGCATAAAGTCCAGCATCTTTGCACACAGCCAAGGGTGGGAGGTTATGGTGCTTGGGAGCTCAGAGGCCAGCACTCTGGTGAAGGCCTGTCTGCTGCTGCTGTTTTTACTATGCCCGCCTCCGCTGAACCTTGACAAACCTGGTAGCTGTGGCTTCTAAGGGCTGCTAGAGGGCCCCTTTAGGTCGGCTCTTTAGCATGCTGCATCATCTAGTATCTGTGTTCCGCACCAGCAGGACGTTTTGCAGTGTGGGTATCTCGACATGCAGGAAGCTTCTATGAGAGAGACGTCCCAGCAAAGCGTGTTGAGTGTGGAGAGACGAAGAAGGGGCAGGAACCCTAGGCAGCAACTGCGCCAAGGGCACTGGAAAAAAACCCATGAGGAGCAGCCTCACGGGGGGTTGAAAGCGAAAGCAACAGTAAGAGAAGCTCAGGTAAGACAGCACGCCCCAGTAACTCGGCGTTTGCCCCGAAGCCCTTTGACTCTCAGTCAGGATACGATGATGCAACCCAACTGCGGCAAGAGCAGATGGCACAGCCCCGTATCGGCAGGAGCAGAAACAACAGCAGGACGAACCCCAACAGCCCAAACAGAGAAGGCAGCAAGCCAGCTACTTTTATGTGGCGATTTATCGGAAGAGGTACCTGAAGCCCTTTGGGGATTTCTCCCAGCCGATGAGATGAAGCTCTATGAGAGAGGGCGAAGCAGCTCGTGGCATCTGTCGAGGCTGCCCTACGCTGACCTTGGTTGGAAACAGCAGTACAGTAATCCACCTAAACGTCCGGGACAAGGCTTGGCTACAGCAAAAAGAGTAAAGAAAGCCGAGATGCCACCAGAGAGAAAGCACTGGGAGGGTGCACAATGCAACGAGGAAAAGTCCTGTTCGGTGTACGCTGTAGCCGGTGAGACATGTCATATTGAGGAGAACAGGTCTCCTGTAAATAATTTTCCGCTGCATTACTCAGAAGAGCCAAGCGCTGCAGGAACAGCTGCAGGTGATTATGCTCAAGCAGGAGTGTTAGCCTCTGCTGAAGCCCGAGCCTCAAGCGCGGCTTCTTCAGCGCCAAATTTCGTTGGCGGTCTTCGCCAGTACAGCACCTCACATAGAGTAGAACTGAGGCAAGGGCAACGAAGTGATGCCCTAGGCTTGAGCCCTTTAATACGAGGAGTGGAAGTTTCCGTAGGTGATTGTTTCTCCCTGGCCTATAGTCAAAGCAGTAGCTGTGCCTCCAGATCCAGATGCAGCAGCAGGGCCAGCAGCATAGGAAGTCGCTGCAATAGTAACGGGACTCTGCCCTATCCCTATGGACGGGTAGAGTGGAACACAGAGACGTCCAATGCAGTATCTTTAGATAATCTACACTCAACACCTACCTCCAGAACCGCCTCAAGTTCCGCCCCGTACGAAGCCCCAAGGATAATAGATTGTGAGATACAACAACAGGAACAGCAGCAGTGGTCGCATCAACAACAGCAACCGCACTTGGAGCAGCAACAGCGCTTGGAGCGATGCGTGTACCGACATAATCAGCAGCAGCACCACCACCAGCCGCAACATGCGCAACAGCGGCAGGAACGGAAATACCGGCAGCAATGCAGCGAGCCGGATAATCCTGTGAGCAACACGGTGTCTTTGTTGTACTCGCAGGATTATGGCAGTTCCTTTGATGAGAGCCATGACTCCCGCAGCCCCGCTACTGCTTCTGCTGCTGACGGTGACAAACAAACTGGCCGTGAATCTCTCCACCCGCAGGGTGGCGACCACAAAAGCCCTCGGAAAATAGCCGAGAGGGAAGGTCTTTGCCACAGCTCAGCAGTAGAGGCAGACACCGCAACGCGTGACACTAAAGAAGACTCAGCTTCCCGTGCATCTTTGTCCTGGCCGCTAGAGTCTTTCCAAAATCTCCAGAGAAGTTGTGGGAAGCTTAAAAATAGAATATTCTCGACAAGTAGAGGGGTACAGACTGCAAAGGCATCAGCCGCTGCAGCTACCTCAAGATCATCGCCACCAGCACGGCTTCCCCTGCTTGCTAGAGAACTCTTAAGGCTCAGAACAATACGTCCGCGAACACAATGCAACTGGATCTGGCGGATGCCTCAGCAGCGAATCCAGCGGCCTTCAAAGCTTCAGCGCAAAGTAAATCTACCTGCATTTCACGCAAGGCAGCAGGTATCTCACCTGCGGCACAGAACTCTTCGAGAGCAGCTAGAGCGGCAGATGCACCTGCATCGAAAGCAGCCACACCAGCTGCTGTTAGTACAAGGGTATATGCATGGAAAGTATGAATGCAGTAACTTCAGAGAATGCCCATCGAGCTCCTTAGTAGGGTCTTCCCTGCCCCAACTTCCCCATCAGCCAGACGACTCCGCCACAGCCTCCACTTGCCAAGACCCTGCAAAAGTGCCTTTCGTGGGATCAGCAAAGGAACCGTCACTTGCTAATGCAGGAACTTCTACTACTCCTGGGTCTGTTGCTGTTCAATCTGCTGTACATTTGAACCCTTCTGCAGCGAATGCCCTTTCCACGGGCAGCAAGTTGCCGCAGTCCGCAGAATCCGCAGAGCCTTCCATAGCTTCATCGATCCCATTTGAGCTTCCCCATTATCCACCCCCGAGCCACACCGCTACTGGTTGTGCTGCGCACCTCGCGTGCGATACACAGTTGTGTCTTGGGTCAAGCCGCCTGACACCACAGCCTTCTGTTGCATCGGAGGTGGTGGCATCTGCAGTCGAGGAAGCAACAGGACACTGGCATAGTGGCAACACTGCGCTAAAGCCAGTAGTAAACGTCGCACCAACAGCAGTAACAACATCAACACCAAGCCTGACAGAGCTTCCAATCAGAGAAGTTCAGTGGGAACAGATTCTTGGCTGCAGTTTCCACGAGCAGCAGCAACGGCAGAGGACAAACATCTCGGCATCAGCAGCGCGCGCTAGGGAAGCAGCAAGGCGAGCTGCAATCGCTAGCCGAAAAGCCCTCAGCATGGCGTCAGGAGCCACAGCGTGCGCGTTAACAGCCACAGCACCGCTGGCCCGCAGCTTTGGCGACGCCATGCCGCAGCGCCGACGCCCAGGCCCTTTCCCACGAGGGTTCAGTGAGCAGTTGCCCCCCGTCGCTTCCGTACGGGCACTTTCCAATTGCAAAAAGAGCAACTGTCTGCCAGATAGTGCAAGTATCGTTCCAGTAGATCCGTTTTTACAAGGTAGAGGACCACCGGCTGGACCATGCAAAGTTTCTAGAACAACTATTGCAACTGCTGCTGCTTCACCAGCAGCTGCATCAGCGTCGTTCCTTCAAACTCATACAACAGCTGAAACAGAGCAACAGCGAGATCCTGGAGCTTCTAAACAGCCAGGTGAGCAGCTTGATGAGAGTGGAAAAGAACAGCCAACCTGCCCAAACGACCACAGGCTTATAGGCCACCTTGCGACGGAGACAAGCAAACCCTTCCATGGCAGCAGAAACAACAAAGGTACCAGCAGCGACAGTTGCAGAACCAACACTCTCGGTAACAGCAAAGAGGTAAAAGAAGGTAGCACTAAGGGTGGACAACATCCTAAGCCAGAAGGAACGGAGTCACATGGCGAGACGGAAAGCTTGGTAGAGTGTACATATACGTCGATGCCTCCAGATAGCAGTAAAAGCAGTACGGATTCATTCAGCTTTCCTGCTCGAGAGCACGCGCTCCCTCGAGTCCTTCTGGTGCAGCTGCGCCGCATGCAGCAAGAGCAGCAACAACGCGTTGCAAACCTCAACTACTTGCAGCAGAAGCAGCAGCAACTGCGGATGCTCACCGAAAGGGAGAAGGCTCAGCAAGCCAAAGCCCAGGCAGTTGCCTACGAAAAGATCCAGAGGCAAATTGACTGTAAGGCTTCCCTCTGCTACTTGCTGCCTTCGCCAGCATCTCCACCCCATCAGGGGTTATTGCGGCTTTAGCAACAGCCTTTGGGAGCCCAAAACTGTAGGAAAATGGCTCTTGCTCCATTATTTTGCCCCGTGTTGCAACGAAGAGAAGATTACTCAAATGCTATCAGAGGCTGCAGCATTTTGAGGGGAGAACAGCACTTGAGACTTGTTTCATCTGGAAGGCAGACCTCACTGTCCTGGGCTGTATATACACTACATATGCGTGCGGCATCCGCAGCCCTCGATGCACTGCAGCAACAACTGCTTGAGCAGGAAGCTGTGAGGCAAAGCATCAGTACCTTGCACCGCCAGCAAATGAGACAGCAGCAACAGTGCAGAGACCAACATCTCCCTCAGGGTGGGAGTTCGCAGGTACAACGGCAGCAACAGCCGCAGCGTGGGGAAAGTGGCCTTATACTTTTAAACATACGACGAAGCGTGAGCTACCCTGTGGTGCCCTTTTTCGCTTGTTGCCACTGCTACTGTCGCCACTGCTGCCTATTATGCCACAGTATGTGCACATGTGCCTGTGTGGATGCCGCAGAAGCAGCCCTCACCTCCAAGGCTGTGGGAGCACAAGCGAAGGAAAGCACAGGAGCAGCGAAACGCCAAGGCAGCCGCCTACGGTCTATTGCTGCAGCAGCAGCATTTATCCTTGGGAAGGCTCCAGATGCTACAGGAAAGAGCCACAGAGCAGTGAGATCCAGGGTCTCTCAGTATCTCAAGCCGCTATCTGCACTCCTTCCAGCTGCCGCTGCAGATGGTGCGGCAACTGCCTCGCAGAATTTTGGCTGATGCTACGGCGCCTGTTCGTTTCTGATTGTTGTTATCTCAGGTTAGCTGCTGCAGTAGGCCTCCCCAGGGTTGCATTCATTGACGAGGAGACCTGAGGATCCCTGCAGGAGCAGTTGCTCCTTGAGCAAAGAAATTGAATCGCACAAGAATAATCGTGGCAGGTTCAGATTTCGGTGCATGTTCCCTAGCGGCCATAGCATGGGCTGCCAGAGCACCTATACCTATGCATGCTGCACTACGGTCCGATATGCTTCGGAGCACCTGAGACTCTTCAGACACCACGCCCCTTAAACCTCGTAAAAACAAGAGACACTAAGAAGCGTTTTGAGCGCCTTGCATATTGAATGAGAGCAGCGCCAGCAGATAAATCCACGTGACGCGGGCAACGCCTGCAAACAGGCGTTGACTCCAACACCAAGGTTCTGCTCACAGGCCCCAAAGGGAGCCGTCAGAGTCGAGGTCTCGCCTTGCTGCACCAGGAAACGGAACGGCAGTTGCTGCCTAGGCGCATATAGCATCAGCAACACGTTCTTTATCCACCTAATGACCGCATAGCAGCTAGAGCTCTTGCTCCAGCTGCACGAAGATCTATGTTTAAAGTGTTGGAGAGTAGAGAACCTGCTTTGCTGCACTTGCTGTTTGTGTGTTTTTGATATCTTTGCAAGTGGCACCTCTTTCTTGCCTTTGTTGCTGCATCAGCTAGGAGGACTGGAGCTCGAAGGCGTGATCACTAGCTCTGACAGATGCAGAATGCATCAGCAGTAGCAGTGGCAGCAGCAAGGCCTCAGCCACTGCTGTTTTTGCTAATTAGAATTGCATGACTCCTTCTTTCATCTCCGTTCCCTCGGGTTTCTTGAGGTTGATACCAGTCTGCGATTGCACTGAGGTCAAGGGGAGGTTGCTGCTGCCCATTCGCCCCGTTGTCAAGCCAACTTCGTCATCACCGGCATCCGCTGCAGCCACATGTTCATCGCCTGTAGCAGAGGGGGCCCTGTTGGGGCCTCTGCCCCCAGCCTCCGCCATGGAGCCCAGTGCGAAGATGCCCGGAGAGGGTGCTGGTTTTCGCCTAGAATGTATGAACAGATATACGCAGCTTACCACAAAGAATACGAAATAGACCTGTAGCACAGCAAACGTGACAGCAACGCAGAACGAAGAAGCCTCCAAAGCAGTCAAAGAGCAGCTGCGGGGAGCCGGCACTGTCTGCCGCTAAACTTTAAGGCAGAATCTTAAGCCATATCATCCCATCGCATTGAATCAGCCTGAAACAAATGAAGCAACAGCAAATAAAGCTATGAGAAAAGCTTCAAACAACCACGCGTTCCCGTACCCCGGCGCAAATGTAAGGGGCGAGGTACTGGTTCTCCATGACATGGGTTTCCAGCTCAATAGCGGGAGATTTCTGCTGCATCAAGGCCCCAAGAATAAGAAGAAAGAAAACCCCGAAGGCGGACAGGAAGGAGCAGCAGGTCGCACAGCAGGGCCACGAGCACGCCATGTTCGATACTAATGCTGAAGGGCTACACCTTGGAAGGTGATGCAGCAAATGGCAACCCTCGGAAACTAGGCAATTAAAGCCAAAAGGAGGTGAACTTCGCCTCTACAATGTAATGCTGTGTCTAACGTCGATTGGCAACCCCCTGCTAAAGGAACTGCCTGCACCAATTTCAGTACAAGTACCACTATGTCCCAGCTGCTGTTCCTGCTTGTTGCCCCCTGCTAACGCCTGCGCTGTAGCTCTTGCCTCCGTCGATGAGAGCGGAGAGTAGCGAAAGCTTCTGCTGCCATGAAATAGCCGAGGATTAAGGCTTTGATGAGGAGAGTGGAATCAACGGTGCAACACTGCTGTACACAAAATGCAGCAGTTTTCGCTGCTTTTATTTATCCTGGTCAAGAGCTGTCTGGATCTCTGATGACCAAAGAGATGCCACAAAAGAAAAGCCTTCAACATGAAAATGCGGCACACCATCAAGCCCCGAGGTGTACGCAGTCTCGGCCGGCATGGAAACTCGCCGTCTTCACAAAAGATTCTCCAGGGTCTATGACGAGGTATTAGGTTTCTTAGTTAGTTACTTGCCCTAAATTGTTCAAAAATTTTGTTTTTCCTGCTGCAGTAGTTGCCGCGGCTGCTGGAGTAGTTGCTGAAAGCTTGGGGCTGGCGCTGCAGCTGGACTTAGCTGCATTAGCTTGATTCCCCGCAAATACCTTAACTGAAACGCTGCTTTACGTTCCTCATTGAGGGGTATGCTGCCATTATGTGTGGCTCTGAGAGTTCCATGTTAGCCTACTGGTCAAAAGCGTAAGCGTATAGGTCAACGGTATCGGCAAGACGAAGTGCTCTCCCTGTGCCGAAGAGCACACATTAACTCCTCAGCATGGACACTACTTGGGAGCAGTTTGGAGTTCCTTGGTTTTCTTCCCTTTCTTTTTCTCTTACTTTTAGTCTATCAACGGCGGGCTGTGTAACTGCAGAGGTGACAGACTGACACAGCCACCAGAAGAGGGACAGCCGGTGCATTGAAGCATAGTGAGTTGGTTCTAGGGCTTCTCAATAACTTCATTAAGTGTGTCACCATGTGTCCAGCAGGGTGCCTACCGTCGCACTGCCACTTCGAAGCTAATAGCAAGGGAGAACACAGGTGTGATCACGTAACTTTGCTTGAGTGGGAGAGCAGTCGGAACAAAGCAGCTTCAGGGCAATAGGCCATAGCGCCTACGGTCCTCCTCGTCGATCGGTCCGCACAGCAGTGTATGGCGTGCTTCGGTGGAGGAACAATGACAAGAACACCTTTTGGGATCAGGCGCTCTCCCTCTAGGTTTATCTTATCGCGGGCCACGCTACACTTCAGCACTTTCTACTACGCTTGTTATATTAAATCTGAAAAAGAAAGAATTGAGCACTCGGTTTGCCCACTTCCTATCGTTTACTTTGGCACGGTTTTGAAAGCTGGATACAATAAGATGGAATGCTGTGTGCTCTGCTCTAGGTGCCATGTAAAACTACCTGAAAATGCGCCGATTGCTTGGAGGATGCAGCTGTGAGCACCCTAGTTTTTCCTCTGCCCTCATCTCCGTTAGTAACGGGTGCGCGCAGTGAAGGAGGGCTCTTTTTCAGAAGCATTCAATAGTTTTCTGTCAAGTTTGTATTCAGTGTGGAGACAAATGTCCCCCCGCGCAAGGCTTGGATGAGGCACTAGGCTTGGTAACACTGCATGGCTCCATGGGAATTTCCCTTGCTCATCCTATGAATTCAGTGGGATTTGAACTATCCCTACAAACGTAATCTGGTCATTTTCAAGCACTTTGGTTATTCAGTAGCCTGATTTTCCTCAGCAGTAGTCTCAGAGAAAAGGCCCTCTGGAGCTGTACGTAGCACATGGCATAACGCCTGCTGGGGCATCAAAGGCCGGCCGGCAAGGATGCGAATGCAGGGGGGGCCCCACAGCCAATAGAATGGCAGTATTTTTTAGCTATAAAAACATTTATGGATCTGTCGATGAGGTCCAGATCGAGACAGCATGGCGGACGTAAGGGTAGGCAAGTACTCGGATATACGATCAGTCTGTCTAAGATAAACCTTGCTTTATGCCCCTAAGTGAAGAAAAATAAGGGATTATTGAAGCGTGTTAATTGAATAGAGAAGCACAACAATGACGGCCATTTTTATGCAGGCGAAATAGCCTGCGTGCGGGGGTCACTGCATCTGAACTCTTCATGCATGCCCAAGCACATCGGTTTATGCCGAAGTCAACCAACAGCAAGCTTCAAAAAAATAATGAAGGTTATGCAGGGAAAGCAAGCAATAAATCAGTAGATCAAGAAATATGAGCTTTGACTTGCAAAAGCCAAAACGTAGGCAAGCAGTTGCTTCATCTGGGATATACCTAAAGGCATCCCAAAGCGTCATGGTAAATTATTGCAAAATCGGCAGCGACTATGCCATTCACAAACCGAGTAGTAAGGAGCCTAGAAATAGTGGCCTACCTAAGGCGAAATGAGCAAATGAGCACAAGTTGTGGATGTTCAGCAGACAAAAAATCCAGATCGGGATTTAACTTTTAATGTTGGGTCTGCGCCAACCAACACCAGTATACAGCCTGATGCAAACAGAGAAAAGAGCCAGAGAGATAGAGGTCTCCCAAGCAGCCCCAGAAAGCGTCCCAAGAGTGAATATCCTATTAGCGTGGACGAGTACTTCATATCCATACGGCCGTCATGCCACTTCGGTCTGTACAGCGTCATTGACAGATCCGTAAACGTTAAACTAGCTGACAAGAAATGTGATTCTACCAGCAGAACACAAAGAAAGGCAAGGCTACTGCGGTTGTATGCAAATTCAAATTGGAACTGGGTCTTATCAGCATGGTCCATGACGTCTATGCCAGCACCCTTGCACCGAGGTGTAATTCTTGATACACCATGGGTGACCCCGAGAGGGTGCGCATGCCACCACAGCTGCATCCCATCGACGTTCATGCGCCGGAAAGCGCTGCGAAGAACCCCCGCCAGGTCTGCTCTTCAACGCTCGTTTCACCTATGGAAAGCACCGTCGAGGTCGTGGCCTAGCCCGGTTGGGCAGAAGATTCATCCAGATGGCTCAGTAAAGCAATAAGAGA